>NW_020947062.1:7115654-7212951 GCF_900497805.2 Vombatus ursinus | reverse complement strand
AGGAAGGGGCCTTAGAACATAAAACATAGAATGTCAGAGCTGGGAGGAGCCTTTGAAATCATCTAGTCCAGTGCTTTTACCCTTGGAAAAATTGTAGCCCAGATTTGGGGAACAGCCTGCCTAAGGTCTCAGAATGAGCTTCCTCTTTCCCTATGTAAACACCTCTGTGAGGATGAGTTGCTGTGGCAGCTTTTCTTCCCAGCTTGCACACCCTTCTTGTTTCAGAAGACCCAACTGTGATGAGCTAACATTTCCATATCACAGCCTTACAGTCTTCAGCTTCTTGACACATATTCGAAGGATTGTCCCAATAAGATCACTAACTGCCCCATGTCCTAGGGTTCTCCTAAGCATCTCAAGGATGAAAAGGGCCTGACTTACATGGGCTGTGTAGTTCCAGGGACCCTAGAATGATTCTTTCTTGTTCAGAGGTGACTAAAATTCTTTCCCTGGACTGAGACAGAGCTTTTCCACAGTTAGATGTGTGATTTAATCTCTAACCTGCTCTAGGTGAGGGAGCACTGGAACTCAGTCTCAGATTTCTTCTCTTAGATAGTAGCTTGAAGGGCAGTAGGGGGGGTGCAGGGGGAAATCTGGTTTGGGAGTGAGTGATCTTCATCTGGTTCTGTCATGGTGTCCATGTGTCATCTTGAACCAAAGTACTCACTCTTTTTAGGCTTTAGTTTCCCGATTTGTAAAATGAAAGAATTAGACTTGGTGGCATCTAAGGTCCAGCTCTCAAACTCAAAGATTCCATGTCCTAATTCTCTTTCTTTGTCAATGGTACTACCATCCTCCCAGTCACTTAGTCTGGACTCCTCAGAGTCACCTTTGACTCTTTCCCATTAACTCCACTCCTTCCAGCCCCCCCAGCCCCACCAACTCACCTCAATTCAGTTACCAAGTCCTGTCAAGTCAAGCATGGTAATAGCAATGGTTCCTTAGAACCAGGAAACCTGTGGCACAAAGTAAGCACCTAATAAATACTTATTGATTAAGTTCAGATCTCAGTCCTGATCCTTACTAGCCGGTCAGTCTTCCTGGGCAAATCTGTCCATCCTAAGTCTTTATCTGGAAATAGGGATAATAATACAGTACTTGTACCACCTACCTCACAATGTAGTACCTCATAGTTGTGAGGAAAGCCAGTGAAAGCCACAAAGTGCTAAAGAAATGGGAACTAATGTTATTAGACAAACTGTCAACTTTAAATGTAATTTCTAAAAAGGATCATTCATTAAGAAAAGCTGAGATGGGCAGAAAGAGAGGGAGAGTGACCCTGACTAGCATAGTTATAAAGAGCCCTTCCTCCCCAAGCATCCCCCACTACACACACACACACATACTTCTCTTTTCCTCTCTTTACCCTTCTACTTCATTCCCTTCACTGTCTCCCTCTTCTCCCCCTTTTATCCTTCCCTCTCTCCTTCCCTCCTTTTTTTCTTCCTCCTTTCTCCCCTCCCTTCCCTCTCCTGCTATCTACCCCTCCTCTCCTATCTCCCCTTCCCTTTCCTTCTCTCCCTCTTCTCTTTCTCCCACCCTCCATCTCCTCTTCTCCTTCCCTCTCTCCATCCTTTTTTCCTTCCCTTTATCTTCCCCTCCTCTCTTTCCTCTTTTCTCTCCCTCCTCTCCTATCTCCCCTTCCCTCTCCTTCTCTCTCTCCCTCTTCTTTGTCTCTCTCTACTCCTCTCCCTTCTTCTCTCCCTCTCTCCCTTCTATCATTCCATTCCTCCCTTTTTTCTCTCCCTCCTCTCTCCTCCCACCTCCTTCTCTTTCTCTCTCTTACTGGCATACCCAGGGAGACTCAGACACACCTACACATTCCCATACACAGAGACAGCTACACAGAGAGTTGGATTCACAGAGCAATGCACATGCTCACCCACATATACAAATACAGAGCAAGATTCACAGGTATATCCACAGACACACACACACACACACATTCCCTCCCCAAAAGGCTCATACACAGACCATACAAAACCCTTACAGCACCTTTTCCTGGGTCCTCCAGAATATGACACAGTTGGGCTCTGTACACATTAGTACAAGAGTCCCCATACAGGAAAAGAAGTCACCAATGGCTTTGTGGTGACAGCTGCTTCTAGGTGAGATTATTTCTTTCCCCCCAAAGCTTATCATAGACAAGCCAAGTATTTTAGCTTCTCTCACATTGATCTGTCAGTCATTTGACAAATATTTACAGGATACTCCCTGGAAGGGGGGTGTTAGGTGTGACAGCAGATAGCATGGCAAGCCAGGAGTCCTGGAAGACTTTGAATTCAAATCTAGCCTTAGACACTTACTAGATGTGTGACCTTGAGCAAGTTACTTAAACTTGATTGCCTCAGTTTCCTCATCTGTAAAATGAGCTGGAAAAGGCAATGGCAAACCACTCCAGTATCTTTGCCTAGGAAACCCCAAATGGGGTTGGGAAGAATCAGACATGCCTGAAACAACTGAACAACAACAACACTCTGTGTACACAGTTAGGTGTGAGATGACTATATTGTAGGGAAGACAGGAGGATCAAACCCAGGAATTCACAAGTTTGGCACCCAGGAAACATAGAACAATACTATATATAGATGGAATGCTAGATAGTGGGGTACAGACAGTAAGTGCTATAGAAAGATGAAGTTGAAAGAGAGCTCTCTTCTGGCTGAGGTGATTGCAAAGGGATTCTTGGAAGTGGTTTAACTTTAGCTAGTCCTTGAAGGATGGAAAGAGGAAGGGAGGGAACAGGCACTTATTAAGTACCTACTCTGTGCCAGGCCCTGTGTTAAGTAAGCACTTTACATATATTATCTCATTTGATCCTCACGACAACTCTATGGTGTTAATGCTATTTTTATCCCAATTTTACAGTTGAGTAAACTGAGGCAGAAAGATGTTAAATGACTTCCCCAAAGTCACCCAGTTAGGAAATGTCTGAGGCTGGATTTGAACTCAGTTCTTCCTGACTCCAGGCCCAGTGCTCTATTCATCATACCACATAACTACCTCCAGCTACTCTGGGCACTATTTGGATATACAGAGAGAAGAGGAGAGAAGAGAAGAGACAGTTGAGAAGTGAGAGGAGGAAAGGGAAGCAGAGGGGCAAGGGAAAGGGAGGGAAATGGAGGGGACATTTCAAATGAGCAAAGGTGGGGTGGTGGGAATAAGCTTAGTGGCCCAGCTGGTGTGGAGGGAATATGATTAAACACAAAACAAAAAAAGAGGGCAAGAGGAATCGGGAGAGGTTAGGTAGTGCCAGATAATAGGAGGCTTTGAAAGCCGGGCAGGAGAATTTAGACTTGATGTGATAGAACATAGGGAGCTATCATATGTTCTTGAGCCAAGATTGAAGTAGTTAAGAGTGTTTTTTAGGGAAAATTCCTCTTGAAACTGTGTAAAAGGCAGATTGGAAGAGGAGAGACTGGAGCCAAGGTGAGGGAGGAGGGAGTCCTCCAGATCCAAACTAAATCGATTTTAGACTGCACAGAGCAAGAGACAATAAGAGAGTTCCATTGCTAAACTACATCTGGAAAATTGTGTTCTTTCCTTGATGCTGCATTTTAGGAAGGACATTCACAAAATATAGCTGGACCAAGAAGGGGTGGGAAGTGGAAGCCGTGACATACAAGGATTGGTTGTAGGAACTAGAGATGTTTTGACTTATAGAAGGAAAGACTTAGGGAGGACATGATCATTCCCTTTAAGTTTATGACTGTTTAAAGGGTCTGCCACGTGGAAATGGGTCTAAATGTGTTTGGCTTGTCTGCGGAGGACAGACATAGGAACCATGGGGGAAAGTTTTAGAGAAAGAGTTTTGATTAGTATAAAAGGAAAAACTTCCTAAAAATCAGAGCTGTACAAAACTAACGTTGACTAAACTGGAACAGAGTGAGGTCCCCATCACTGGAGGGCTTCGGGTAGATGTAGATGACCCCTTGTCAGAGAGGGAGGCAGTGTGGCACAGTGAAATAAGACTGGCTCTGAAGTAAGAGGATATGGGTTCAAACCTCATCTCAAACTCATGGTCTAAGTGACCTTGGGCAGGTCACTTAATCTCCTTGGGCCTCAGTTTCCCTAACTGTAGAATGGTTGGATTAGATTGACCTCTAAGGCTGTCCTAGATGATCTCTGAGGTCAAGTCAACAAGCATTTATTAAGCACCTATTATATGCCAGGTTCTACACTAAACCCTTTGGACACAAAATCCCTTCCAACTCGGGAATACTATAATCCCACTCCACAAAGGGATTTACATCTCTTAATTCATTTGATCCTTACAATGTGAAGTAAATAATGTAGGCATAATTTTTCTCATTTTAGAGGTAAGGAAATGCCCAGAGAGGGGAAATAGTTTACCTAAAGTCATAAAGTCTGGCCTTCTGGCTCCCAGTGTTCATTCCTGTACATACCTATAATTGTGATTGAACATTTCTAACAAAGAAGGCTATCTTGATGCTGGTGCCTCTGAAAGAAGGAGGAGGAGGGATGGGCAGGGAACCGAAGCATATAATTCAGATAGTTCCTTTCAGCAGTGGCCTGGGAGACCAGTGTGGTGCAGGTCCCATAAATTGAAGACAGTAGGCGAAGGCAGAGAAGAGGTATCCCCACTGGGAACCTCTGTTCCCTCACACAAGGTTCCCACTCACCCTTACTCTCTTCTGATGCTTCTCAGTTTCCATGGGAACACCAGGGCACCAGTTGTCAGAGCAGTCTCTGCTGAGTCTGAGTCTGAAGGCAAGGCTGCTTCTCGTAGGTCCCTGGGGACATCTTAGGACCAGCGCTACTCAGGTCTGAACTGCCCTGTGCCAAACAGAAGGGTTTGTGGGAACAGCAGAGGGGACTAGATTTGGAGCCAGATGACAAAGTACTAAATCCTAGTTCTGAGTCTTTCAGCTTGTGTGAACTCTTGAGCAATTTACTTTTTAGGCTTCAATTTTCTCATCTGTAAAATGGGGAAGATATTACACTAAGTGATCTCTGAGGCCCCTTCCCACTCTAAATCTATGATCTAATGTTCCCCCACCTGTAACATTTTGTTATTCTGATTTTACCTACCCCAGAGAAGTATCTCATCCAGATAGAAGCAGCTCTGACAGTAGAATATGTGGCCCCCAACATTCCCCCTGCAGCAAGAACCAGATTAAAATGTAATTGGGAAATGTTTAACAAAAAAATACAAATAAAACAGAGATTAAAAAAAAAAGTAGTGACCCCTGGCACCCCAACCAAGGAAGAAGAAAACCCCACCCCTAGTACTCTGTACCTCTCTTGTGCACTTATATTTGATTTTGTATTGTAATTATCCCTGTACCTGCCTTATCCTCATGGGCTAGACTCTTAGCTCCTTGAGGGGAGAAACATGCCTTGTTCTTTTTTTTATCTCCTATTGTGCCAAGCACACAATAAATGTGTGTAGAATAAAATGAATAAAAGAGTCATTGTTAACTGCTTTTATATGTTCAGCACTGTGTTAGGCACTGGTTGGTAGAGTAGTCATTAACGGACTGGCCCAACTCTCTCATTTTACAAAGGAGGAAGATGAGGCCCAAAGAATTGGGGTGACTTGGCTACAGCCACGTATGAGCCACGGAGCTAAGATTTACACTGAAGTCTCCTTAGTTCCTGACACAATGTTCTGGACATGACTATGTCTTTAGGACCATCCTAAGAGTCCCCAAGAGTGATGCGATCCCTTTCAGAGTCTAATACTTCTCAGCCTTTCCTACCACACATAGCACAGGGACGTGCCCCGTAGGAAGCCCAGTTCAAACTTGCTAGCTGATTTGGTCATCCTCAGCAACAACAACAAAAACGATTGATTTGAGCAGCTCCGTGGGCACCAGGAGTGCAGAACTGAATTTCTATGACTCTAATTTTAGGTGCTTTAGAAGAAATAACTATGGTACAGTGAAGAAAGTCAGAAGACCTGAATTTAAATCCTAGTTTTGCCGCTTCCCACCTGTATGACCACTGACAAGTTATTTAACTTCTTCTCTGGGCCTCACTTTCCTTGTCTGTAAAATGAAGGGATTGGTTGGGGTGATCTCTAAAGTCCCCCCCTTCCCCGCTCTAGGACCTGTGAACCTGGTAGGGGAGGATGGAAGAGGTTGGATTTTTTTTTTTTTTTTTACTGAGCTTCCATGACCCAAGGTTCTATTTCCCTGATAAGACAAGAACTCATTCTGGCAACCTCCAGGATCTCTGCCTCTTATGTGGCTTCTCCACTCTTCAGTGTAGTGTCAGGGGGAGGGAGCCCTGGACAAGAGTCAATGGATCGGGATTCAAGTCCAGGCTATGACAAAAATCCTCTGGGTGAACCTAGGCAATTGATCTGGGCTCTTTGGGCTCAGGCTCCTCTGTAAAGTGAGTTTTGAACTAGACGGTCTGGTAACTTCCAGCTTTGGTTTTTTTGTGTGTGGTTTTTTTCTGGGGGGGGGGCGGTTTGCATATGATTCCTGTGACAGGAAATTCAGCAGTCAGAAGAACAGAGAACTCTCTATTCAAATCAGAAAGGGCCCTCTGGCCAAAAGTTGATTATCAAATTATGTCCTCCGAGCTTTGAAAGAAATGTGTATATTTCATGCTCATAAATTCTCCAGCTCAGGCTGTGCAGACGGTAGCATTGCCTGTGGCTTTGGCATTTGGGAGAGGGTAAATTGCTGTAAACAAGATCTCTAATGCAAAGTTGCTGTGATAAACCTTTAATTACTCTTCCCAATCATTGGCACACAGAATCTTAGAGTTGGAAGTTGTCTCAGAGACTGTTTGTCCAAACTATGCCTGAATATAATTCTCTTCCTCAATATATCTGGCTTCAACTTGAAGACCTCCAGTGAGACAGGGAGCCAATTGCCTGCCACAGCAGCCTGTTTCACCTTGAGGAAGCTTTTCCTCCCACAGACTTGCACCCACAGCACCCAGTTCTGTGAGTCTGATCTCTCTTTCACATGATAAATTTGAGGCTCTTCCTGAAGAGGAGGAAACTGACATGGAGGAAGGAATTACTAGTCTTCCAAGGAATGACAGAGTAGAACCACAGAAGTGATAAGGTGAAAAATGATTAGGGACTTCTTGCTTAGAGGTACTGAGGTACCTATATGTCAACCTGATAACAACAGAGGTATTGTTTTCCTAGGTTATGTAGTTAAGACACTTGGCCAAGATGTAACAGGCCCTCCTAAGACTTGCCAACATGGCTAACTAGTATACACTTCTTTGATTCATGTGGTCACATATAACACTGCCAGAAGGAACCCAGAAAATATTGCCAAAAATGACAAAGTCTTAGACAAGAAACTGAAGACCACAGAGCTACAGGTTGTTGTTTTGGTTTTGGTTTTTTTCCCCTCACTATTGCCCATTAAAGGCAAGAGATGAAAATGTGGAACTCAAAATTTTGTAAAAATGAATGCTAAAATTGTCTTTACACATAATTGGGAAACAATAAAATACTATTTTTTAAAAGGCAAGAGATCTAGAAAAAATGAATTCAAGTAGTGAACAGCTGGCTAAAAAGGTGATGCCTGAGAATAAGATTTGGATTTCTGGACCGCAGATTAAAAACCTAGGAACAGATGACAGACGCTCAAGAATGAAATCGTTTCAATGGTGATGGAAAATAAGAATTGTCTGAAGACTCTGTAGAGGTTGTAGGAGTGCCAGGGCAGTGAGAACTACAGTGTCTTAATAAAAATAACTTTTTTTGAGGGAATAAATTCATGCTTCCAGCAGCAGGTGGAATCCTTTGCAAGACTCCCACAAAATAGCCACACTCCTTGGAGAAGGATGATAGTCTGTTTGGTTTCCATGGAGTCCCCCACTTTCTGAGTAAAGCCAGTGCATTATTCATACAGTGCAAATCCAATGAGAAGAGATTTATTTTCTCAGCAAGCTCCAAAGCATGTTTACTTTGTCAGTGAATCTAAACCATAGGATGGTTATGACCAAGGCTTGAGGAGATTATGGGAGACTGAGATAGAGGGGAACTAGCTTGAATGGCCCTGAAAGCATCCCCAATTCTCTTCCTGGAGATGAGAGAGGGAACTATTGAGCACTCTGTTAGTTTAGGGGCCTCTCTGAGACCTTAGCATCATAGGTATTTTTGTGTGGTGAGTGAAATAAAAGCTACCCCATACTCAATACTCATATTGAACACTGAATACATATGCTGGAATGGCGATCACATTTTGGAAGACCTTAGTTGTGAGCCTTTGTTTGTAAGTTGTAAGCTTTATTTCAGAGATTTATTTAGAGTTTTTATTTATTTAGAGTTCTATTTACTCTGGGCTATGGGCAGAGACAGAGAAAGAGAAATTGACGTCACGTGAGCCCGAGTTCTATAAAGGGCCTTGAACCATGTACAATGTAAGCAATTAGACATTAGTCAGGAGCGACAAGAAATGTCTAAAATCAAGTCACATTGAGGTTTCTGACAGAGATATTATCTTTGGTAAGCAGGAAAATGGATTTAAAAATACACTAAAATCTGAGGGTTCTACTATCTTGCTAGCTGTTCCGTGTTCTGTGAGCTTGGTTCCTGGGAAGCTGGGTTTTGGTGGTTGTGGTGAGGGATGTCCTCTGGGAGAAAAAATGTCTGTTACAATGATGGCTCTGAGAGCTAACAGACTCTTCACAAGTGGAAGGAGAAAAGCCAATCTGCTAAGAGTTTTGACAAAGTATGTGGGATCTTTACCTTCCCAAAAGGGGCATACCTTAAGCGCCTGAACTTTCAGCTAAAAGAAAGATGGCAGAGCCCACTGTTTCTATTATGGGGAAGAGGCAGTATCTCAGCTGTTGAGTCCAGCTGAAGGTAGAATCTGGAAATAATTTCCCCAGTGAAAACATACTTGGCAGCATCCAGCAGTGACCACAGACCAGCAGAGCACTGTCAAGTAAGGGCCTTGGGAGCCCAGCAGGAAACAATGCCCAGAAGAGACCAGACTTCATGCCCACACCCAGAAGAGACTACTTCTCGGCAGAGCAGAACAAGGATACTGGGCCTGTCATCCCGAAGTCTCCACCTATGCACATTGGCCACATGTATTCTCTATTTGTGTGCCCTGGCTACATGTGTTTCCTAAGTGTGTGTTCCTTCATATGTATGCCCTTCACGTGTCTATTTCTCCCTCTAGTGGTATATGCAATTGAGGAAGATTATATACACCAGGTTCATGGAGGAAATGTTCTGGTGTGACTTTTCTTATTATAATGGTACATTAAATTCCCTCTATTGAAACAGACGATCAACTGTTCTGTAACTTATAATCTGATAGTTTCCTAGGTAGTTGGGGGAGGGAATCACCTGACCAGTATATGTTGAACCCAGTTGACCTTGACTGAGATGGCCTTCTATCCACTGGGTCAATTGCTTCTCAGAACTTACATGTACACCTGCGAGATTTCATCTCTTACCCCTAACCAGTTTTGGCTTGACCATAACTTCTTGGAACCTGATTTCATCTAATAATATGTTATCCATCCCTCCTAGCTTTGTGTACATGGTAAATTTGCTTATCTGCGTCTAGACCATTCTGCATTTCAGCTGGGAACTGAGCCAGGTGATCTCACAAAGTTCCCTCAATCTCTTGGAAAGCATGTTCTTGGGATTTTCATCCCCTAAGCAATGAGACTGTGGGCACAGATAGCACTTTTCTCTCATGGTTCCCCCCAGACAGGAGGCAGCTCTCAGCAGCAGCCCCTCTCCTGGAGCAACCCCACTGACCACTGCTCCCTTTCTGTGCCCAGGGTCAACACTACGAAGAGGAGAAAAGGGCCCTGAGCCATGAGATTGTAGCCCTCAACAACCACCTCCTAGAAGCCAAGGTGACAATAGATAAGTTGTCAGAGGACAATGTAAGTATTGATTTGAGAACCCTTCCCCAGGTACCCAGGGTAGCTGTGGGGAAATCCATTGTATTTACTCCTCCCACACACAGACACTCTTTAATGGTTGATTTTCTAAGTCTGCCCAGTCCTTGCAAGGTGAGGAAATTGAGGGAAGGGAGCTCAAGATTTGGGCTGTGGGAGGAAGTTTCTAACTCTCAGGAACAGTAAGGAAATTCTCATTTGGTGAAGTTCCATGACCGCTCATGGGGCATGAAAGGGTTAACTCTCACAACACAGTTCCAAGAGCACATCTAGGCCACGGCAGAAAATGTTCTCATTACAGCTATTCTAGTTTTGGGGGATGTTGTCCTGGAACAGACCCCAGAGTGAAGGAAAGAAAAAAAAGTTTCAAGTTCAGCAGAAAGAATATTTATTGAGATAGAATGGTTTTTCTAACTGCAAAGTGATTGCCCTGTCTTAGCCTTCCACCCCTTCAAAATGACTGTCATTACCATAATTCAGAGCTGGCCTTGCCCATGGGTAGAATGGACAGTTAACTATCTACAGAGTGATTTCTAGGACACCAACAACGTCCTGATAGCCAAGAAAATCTCTCCCTACATTCTAGCAGGTGCCCAGATAGCTGCCATTAAGGTTTCATCCTTTTAACTGAAGACTGGGACCCCTGTTGCAGGGAAGCTCCATGTTGTATTCATAGGATTTGAAGGAAGTTCATGGAATGTTAGAGCTGGAAGGGACTTTAGAGCTCATCTAGTCCTAGTTTTACAGAAAGGAATCAAAGATCCAAGGGAGTAAATGTGACTTTGAACCTAGGTTCTCTGGATCCAGATTCATTGCTCTTTTCACCATATCACACTATATTCAGAGAACCCGTTGTAATTTCTTTTCAGGTTTTGATATTCAAGTGTACATGAAGGATCTAGGAGCAGATTTGGAATGAAGTGGGGGTGGAGATAACAGTGGGCAAAGAGGTCAAGTTTTACCAGCTACATGGGGAGAAGGGAAGAGGAGAAAGGGACATGGGATAGGTGAGGTGACCTCAAGACACCAATGTGGCTGCTTGGCAGTGTTCCCAAGGGATGGTGCTGCCTGATGGATGCCCTTATTGTCCAAGGGTCAAATCTGGCATACCAAGTCCAGTGCCCTCTGGACTATGGTGGGACCATCAAGCCTTGAAATAAGGAATGAGCTTTGGATGGAGTTTGCTTCCATAGCAACTATGGGGGGGGGGGGGCTGAGCCATCGCCAGGGGTGGCTCTCCATCCAAGCCCATCAAACAGCTATGTGAGGGTAACAGCCAAAACTATGTGCACATGCAACAGAGATTTTTAAAATCTATCTTTAAATTTAATAGTTGGTGTTCCTACTGTTTGCATCTGTTTTCCCAGCACCCAGAAGACTGATAGTTACATATAGATTCACCAGCTTAGATCTGGTTGATATTAAAGTCAGTTTTTCCCCTATTTATTTCCTCCCCAATATTCTCATCTGTCAACTTTTATACAATAATAATAATAATAATAGTAATAGAGATACAATAATAGCTCATATATTTCTATAGCATTTCCTGGTGTAAGGAATGCTTTCCTCACAACAGATCTGTCAGGCATAGGTCTAGCAGGTTGTCTAAGTATTATTTCATCCATTTTACAAAGGAAGAAATAGAAACTCAGAGAGGTGTTGACTTATCCAAAACTATTTATGGCAAGTAAATATCATTATCAGGACTTGAATCCATGGCCTTCTGAATCTAAGTCCAAATTCAATGTCCTTGGATGTGACTTCCTTGGCATGGTATGAGATAGGAATAGGGAGTGACCCTTCACTCAGCCCAATAATGACACTTCTAAACCCTGCTGACAACAGGAGAGGTCGCCTCTCACAGAAACACAAACACATCTGGCTCTTTTCCCTTCCCATGTTGCTTCTGCTGAGCATATTCCTCAAGTCATTTTTAGAAAGAACCCAGAATAATTTGGAAACACCCACATTCTCTATCCCACCTCCCCCCAGAACCAAGAGGAGAAAGCACCTCATTCTTGGGAATCCGCTAGCTGGGTTTGTGTGGCACAGGGATGTTAGAGAGAAGAATTTTCCTCAAAAATTAGACTGGAGAGAGAATCTCTGAGGTCACTTCCAAATTGGTGATTTTGTAAGTCTGAGATCTCAAAGTTAGGGAAGAGGAAATGCTGATTCTATGGCCCATGGCAGGGCCTTTAAAAGCAGAGGATTTAGACCTCCATTGTCTGAACTTGAGCAGAGGAGAGCCTGGGACAGACTCTGCCAGCCTGACCTAGAAGGTCATGGGCACCCAGGGAGAGACATGTTCCTTTGGGTGCTACAGAGGGAGTAACTGGGATGCCGCAACCCCAGGGAGACCAGAAAGGCACACGTCTCAGCCTACAAGAGATTCCAGGAGACATACCTAAACTGACCCTTGGTCAGCTTTCTGGAACAGCCTGGTTCTCTTGCCTCCTCTATTCCCCCCACATACTTCTTTGCCTTTCTCCTGCTGTTTCTCCTAGCTGCCCCTAGGTCTTTGATACACTGTTATTGCAATGCAGTGGTTCTCCTGGGTCTCTTGATCTTTGCCCTATTTGGATATCCTTTGGGAGCCAGTGAGGTATAGTGGGAAAGTGCACTGGACTTGACATCAGAGGACCTGGGTTCCAATCCCAGTTTTCCTCCTTACTCTCTGTATAACCTTGGGCACTTCCCCTCCCTTGGCCTCAGTTTCCTCTTCTATAAAATGAGACTAGACCAGATGACCTCTGAGATCCCTTGTAGTTCTAAATCATATGAGATAACAATTCCTCCTGAATCCTTTTCAGAACATATAAGTCCAGTGTGCAAAGGGACTCTAGAACATATAAGTTCAAAGTATAAAGGAATCTTAGAACATAAAATGTTGAGAGTTCATAAAAGTACAAAGGGACTTTAGAACATAAAATGTTAAAGCTCGAAGAAAACTTAGACATTAGCTAGCACAACTCCTTCATTGAACAAAATTAATAAAGACATGGAAGGGGAAGAACTTGCCCAAGGTCTCACATAATGAGTATAAAACAAAATTAGTTGTATTTTTTTCTGGGTTAAATCTTCCAATTATTAATCACGTTGCTTTCTTTAAAAAAAAAAAAAACATTTTTTTCCACACTACAAAGAATTCCCCTGTACTCTGGGAAAGCCAAGTTCCAGTGCTGAGCCCAAGAGCAGAGGAAATCCACCATGGGCTGTTCCCTTCCCAGGAGCCTTACTCTCATTGGTCACTACCAACAGTGGGCCATCTTGAGCCCCATGTGCCAATCAGCCTTCTCTTGTTTTTTTAGGAGCTCTATAGGAAGGACTGCAATCTAGCCGCTCAGCTGCTTCAGTGCAGCAAGACCTACGACAGGTCCCACCCGGTGTCGGAGGTAACGTGACCAACCTTTGTGCCTTTGCCTGGGCTGTGGGCACTGTGTGGTACCTCCCTGGGCTCTGACCCCAGCCAGACCCGGCATCTGGTGGAGGTGGGGGGGTTAGGAGAGGGGAGTTCAGATAGAGCAGGCTGCCATGGAAGGGGCAGGGTAGAGGGCTAAGGGCAGATAACCCGGCATGGGGGAAACTTTGAGGGTCCTGATTCTCCTTTTCCTTAACTGACACCAATACCTAAAGAAGGGGAAAACAGTGGAAGTCAAGCCCCAGGTACAATTCCGGGTCTCTTGAAAGACCTTTATTGGTCCTATAAGGGGGCTAAGACTTCTCCTGAAATCAAGCTTCCTATAAAATCCTCCTTCTACCTGGGAGTATTAAATTCCTAATCCAGTTGGTCTCAAATAACCAAGGCTGGGGCAGACAGATCCTGAAGTAGTAACCATTTGTTATTTTTATTATAAGTGTTTCATTATTAGAATCATTATTAATGATCTAGGACAGATGTGTCAAACAATGGACTGCTGAGTGTGGCCAAAATCAGATTAAAATGTAATTGGGAAATACTTAACTAAATAAATAAAAATACAACATGGACAATGTTTGTTTGTAGTTTTCTAAGTCGTTTCTAAGTAATCTGCAGGTACCATTTCTGTTTGAGTTTGGTACCATTGGTCTAGGAGGGGACAGACTATCAGAAACAACCACAATAATTAAAGTGCTCCTCAGATGCCTCAGTCTGTGCTGTGCAGTTGTTCCTAGGCCCCTGAAGGCTAGAACTAGTGAGCTCTAATAAGACCTGCCAAGGTGAAAAGGCTCCCACTATGACTTTAGTGACACAGGATGTGTCTGTTGTCCAAGGATAGAGCCATAAGTAATAGAGCCATGATTTGAACTCATGTTTTCTGACTTCAAAGTCAGGGCTTCACTACTCTCTATACTAAGCTGTTGTCAAACCAAAAATGGGATTGATTATTTTAGGTCTTAGGCCCTCTAGTCGAGGAAAATGGCACCCAAGTAATTTTCCTTGGATTGAGCTGGGCCTAAAGAACAGGGCTTCTCTGGAGTAGCCTGGTACCTCCTCTCTAAGAAGCCCTGGGCCTTCCTCCCCTCACACTGCTTCTTCCCTCAGCTAAGTGTGGGGCCATCAGTAGCCTGATTCATGAAAATTAGGAAGTCACTTTGACCAAAGTGGGATTGTCCTGTTCAATGGCCTCTCCCTCCCCACTTAACTCTCAATGCACCCACCTTCTAGGAACCTCTGCCACACATTCCTTACCTCATCCCACTCCCCTCAGTCTTCTTGTCATCTCATTCCCCTCCCACCAATCTACTACATCTGTGCTATCCCCCTCTCCCTCCATCCCTTCCCCTCTCATCTCCTATTGCCCACCTCTACTATCCTACTAACCTGTTAGTCCAAACTAAACCCTACAGCAGCAATTCTCCACTTTTGATAATGTCATAATCAAATTTCTGAGAATAAACAAGCAAGGCAACATTAATGAAGTATCTACCATGTGTCAGTCATTGTGCTAAATGGCTGAAGATATAAAGGCAGAAAAACAGAATATATATATATGTATATGTATGT
Source organism: Vombatus ursinus (assembly GCF_900497805.2). Classification (NCBI taxonomy): domain Eukaryota; kingdom Metazoa; phylum Chordata; class Mammalia; order Diprotodontia; family Vombatidae; genus Vombatus; species Vombatus ursinus. The sequence goes on along the minus strand of NW_020947062.1, from coordinate 7,198,103 downwards.
ATATATATATACACACAGTAAGTGTATATATGTGCATGTGTGTATATATGTGCATATATATACATATATAATGTGTGTATACACATATGTATACATATATGTATACATGCATTAATACTTCAAGAATTGTCCTTTCCTCTGCCATCCATTCTTTGCTGACACAGATCACAACCCCCACCATGCCTTACTAGATGGTTTCATAGGCTGCTGTAATCAACATAATTCATCCCACCTTTTTAAATTTTTCATCATTGTTATTATCATCATCATTGGAGGGACATCATGACATAGTAGATAAGAGAATTGGCCTCAAAGCCAGGAAGACTCGGGTTCAAATCCTGTTGGCTCTGTGACTTTAAGCAAATCTCTTAACCTCTCAGTACTCCAGGCCACTCTTTTAAGACTATGTAACTCGCAGAAAAGGTACTATTCTGCACTGGCAGAGGGAATTCCTTCACCTGGGAGTTCCCTATACCAGTGATATCACAGGTCTATTCTCTAGCCCTCATCACCAGAAGACTAGTTTTGGACCAAACTTTTAACTGTCAATTATAAGGTAATGAATAGATTGCACTCTGTTTCAGGAGAGGGAAATCACAAATTCTTGAAGTATTAAAAAGCAATAGCTCATGCTTCTCTTAACATTTTCAGCTTGACAAACTACTGTCTTAGCAACAACCCTGTGGGGCAGGGTGATGCCCATTTTACAGATAATGAACCTGAGGTTCATAGAAGACTTACTCAGGGTCACCCAGCTAGTACACAGCAGAGCCTGGATTCAAACCCCTGATGTCACAACCACCAGGCTAGTGTTCTTTCTGATAAATCAAGCTGTTGGGGACATCTGGGAAAGAGCACACATAAAGCACTGACAAATAGATCAAACAGTAGTGTGGTGATTGCAGGTGCCTACCCCACATCACACACACACACACACACACACACACATACACACACACACACACACACACACACATACACACACATGCACACACCTGGGGTGTTGCAGGCACAATTCTCTTGATTTCATCTTTGGTAGTGAGGCCGTCAGTCTCATTTCACTTGTCTTTAATCTTTGTTGCATCTGTAGCTGCTGTGTCTAATATTGCTGCTGGCAGAGCCTGCTCCTGGCTGTGGTGTCAGCAATATTACCTGCCTTATTTCAGGTGGAGGTGATGGGGGAGGGGAATAGGGGCAGTAGGGATGGGATGAGAGTTTGGCCTCCAGGGTATCCAAGAGCTGGGGGATGAGGTGTGTCTAGGAAAGAGCTGGGGGCAGTGAGTAGAGGGGAATCTTTAAAGGGCTCTGTGATGCCCTAGCTATATTGGGGCAGAGAAAGAGTAGGGAAGGTGAATGAATGAATGAATAAAAAGCACTTAAGTATCTGTATGACAAGCACCAAGCTACATGTTGCAGGTAAAGACTAGATTTTGTACATTAATAGAAGTTAGAGTTAGAAACAGACCTTGGAATCATAGAAAATGTATCAATGATGGAAGGGGGCTTAGAGATCATCTAGTTCAACACTGTCATTTTAAAGATGGCAAAACTAAGACCCGGAGAAGGGAAGAAACAAGGTGTCTCAACAAGTCCCTGGCAGAGCCCAGGTCTCCCGACTCCTGACATTTATGTTCCTGTCTAACAGTATTCTGGGTTTTTGTTTTATTTTTTAATATTTCCATGCTATTGGTGAAGGTTAGATTCCTCTGGTGGTAGTGGGATGAAAGGGAGACAGGAGGAGAAAGGAACATTTTTCTTGAAATCTAGGTCTAGTTCCAGAGCCACCCCAGAAGTGTCCAATGGCTTTCAGTTTTAGATAGAACTGCCGAATGATCCTCACCATGCCCCCATACTGTTTTATGAGCATTACCCGGCAGTTTGTATCTTGGCCACGTTGGCCTGGTTGGATGTTGAAACCGACTTTGACCCTTATCTTCTCCCTCTCTCCCCTCCCTGCTTCACCACCCTGTGTTCCAGCTGCCATCTGACTTTCAGGAGCGGGTCAGCCTCCACATGGAAAAACATGGCTGTGGCCTGCCGGCCCCCCTCTGCCACCCATCCTTTGCTGATACCATCCCCACGTGCGTCATTTCCCAGGTCCTGGACAAGCCTGACCCCAGCAGCCTGTCCTCCCACCTGTCCAATGCCTCCGCCAGGGACCTGGCCTTCCGGGAGGCGGCCGAGAAAGCCAGCCCTCGGACCCAGTTCAAGTCAGACATCTACTGCAGCGACACAGCCCTCTACTGCCCCGAGGAACGCCGGAGGGACCGCCGGCCAAGCATGGACACGCAGGTGAAGGACGTGGGCTTTCTCCGGGCCCAGCACTCCACTGAAAGCACAGCTGAGGAGGACGGTTTCCACTCCAGCTTCTCCCACGAGGCCTTCCCTGAGTACGTGGCCTCTCTGCCCACCTCAAGCTCCTACTCCAGCTTCAGTGTGACCTCGGAGGAAAAGGAACATGCCCAGGCCAGCACTCTGACAGCTTCTCAACAGGCGATCTATCTGAATAGCCGGGATGAGATCTTCAACAGGCAGGCGACAGCGGCCTACGAGCGGCCCTGCAGCCCGTGCTTTGCCACAGTCCAGGCCCCGCAGCATGTGGAGCTAGGCCCAGAGGGTCAGGTCACACCCCCCTTTGTCAGGACGCTGTCCCCATACACCGGGGACCCCTTCCGCTTCCCTGCCACCCTGGAGGCCCAGCAGGCCCTGGTGGCCCAGAAGCTTCGCAGTGAGAGTCGCAGTACCCACCGCTCTGACGAGGAGCTGCCAGGCCGGTGGCGGCCTCTGACCGTCGAGGACATCGGTGCCTACTCCTATCCCGAGGCTGGCCGCATCTCCCCCCACAGCTTCCCTGAGCAGTACTTCACTGGCAGCCCTGGCAAGAAGGCAGACAGCCGGGCCAGTCCCATCTACCCGAGCTATAAGGCAGACAGTTTCTCAGAGGGAGACGATCTCTCCCAGGGCCAGCTGGTCGACTCCTGCTTCCTTCCTGAGGACAGCAACATGAGTCTGAACATAAGCCCTGGCCGCCCACCAGACCAGCTGCCTGCCTATGCCCCCAGTGAGACAGGTAGCGAGAGGCTCACAGTTCAGATGTGTGGGGATGGCAGGGCAAGCCCTGCCCCTGAGGGAAGTCCCAGACTGGGTGGCAGCTATGCCAATGTGAGCCCTGCAAGCTCAGCTGGATCTCTGGAGCCAAGTTCCATGGAAGCATCCCCAGAAATCCACCTGTCTTCCAAGGAGCCAGGCCTCCACCCATCCATCCATAGCAAACAGCAACAGTTCCAACGGACTCCGAGTACCGGCCTGAGCCGGAAGGACAGTCTGACCAAAGCACAGTTCTACGGGACCCTCCTCAACTGAGCCTCCCTCAGAATGCAATAAGGATCACACATGGAACACTTGGGCCACAAATACCAGAGTCCAGCAAGAGACAGAGAGAGAGAGAGAGAGAGAGAGAGAAAGAGAGAACATTATCTCCTCTTCCCCACCCCCACCCATGTGCCCCTGGGGATAAAACGTTTGCAGCACCAAGAGCATTTTTTTCACACAAACATCTTTTCCACCTATGAGATGAACCCCCCTTTTATAGATCTAAACTATTTTTATAAAGAAAAGTGGTATTTATTAATACACAGCCTCCAGCTCTCAGGACAGTGAGCTGTCTTTTCCCTTTTGAGTGCATTTTCAAACAAAAATCTCCTTTATTTTTCTGCATGAGGGCCACTTGTGCCTACCTCTAGGAGGGAAAGGATGGAGCCACTGTGGTAGAGAAACACACACACACACACACACACACACACACACACCCTGAGATAGAAATTTCCACAAACCACAGAACAAAGCAATCCCAGGAACTGTCCTGAGTAAAACTTGAAAGGAAAGGGAATTGAAAAGGGCAGGGCAGGGGGGGAGGGGAGAGTCTATTTTTAAAAGTATAGAAGAGACAAGCCCCAAGGTCTTTCATAATATTCTATTTCTGAGTAAAACCTGACTGCACAAAGTGAGGCAGGTGTTTTGTTCTCCCAGCCCATTGTGTTTCTGCTTTCCTACTCTCAGTTGTCTACTACCTCAAATATAATTGAGGTGTTCTTTGTCACCTATTTTCCATAGGCTTGCGTTTATATCGTCCTTGATGCATGCAGTGTCCCAATTAGTACTGTATTTTGCATTACTTAATAAAAGAAACTGGTGGACATAGTTTGAGGTGTCTGGTTTTTGGCCTCATGAAAGCTTATCCCAGGGAAATAAGATTATTAGCATTGGCCTATCCAACTTATCCCCCTCAAAAACAACAATAAGGACCAGGTGGGAAGAGAGATACCACTGTGTGGAATGGGGTGGGCAGGAAAGAGCTACCTCCCAATGAATGCAGAGAGAAAACTGAGCCCAAAGGCAGAATGGGATGGGGATTCTGAACACAGATGGGGTACAGGGGGTAAAGACTTGTTCATTCTGTAGTTGTTTATTAAGCATCTACTATATGCAGCTAGGTGGTACCTAGATAGAGATAGTAGATAGAGTACCAGTCCTGACGTCAGGAAGACTCATCTTCCTCAGTTCAAATCTGGCCTCAAACATATACTAGCTATGTGATCTTGGGCAAGTCACTTAATCTTGTTTTCCTCAGTTTCTCATCTGTAAAATAAGCTGAAGAAGGAAATAGCAAACCACTCTAGTATCTTTGCTAAGAAAACCCCAAACGGGCTCATGAAGAGTTGAGCATGATGAAAACTACTGAACAACAACAAATATGCAGACTACCATATTGGCCATGGGGGAACTCCAAAGTTTAGATTAGACATGGTTCCTGTCCTCGTGGACAAGATAAAACAAAACCACAGGTTTTGACACACTATTGCTTGGTAAATAGGTGTAAATCAAGTGCTAAGTGAGATCTGAGAAGGAAGGCCATTACTGCCCTGGGGCATCAATTAAAGACTCCACAATGGTAGTGGCATTTGATTTGGGTTTACAAAGAGCCTGAGAACATGACTCTCATCCCCTAGGCTGATTCCAATGCAGTGACCCAGGCCTCTGAGGGTTTCAAAGGCATTGTTGAAGACGGATTTCATAAGAGACCCCACTGGATCAGACAGTGGTGCTTTAAGAATAGAGTGAGGTGAGCATCCATGTGACCCAGCCTCTCCCTTGAAGGATGATAGTTAATAATACTTTGCATTTGTAGAAGCTGTATGTAATTTCTGGGGATGGCCCTGCACACAACCCCATTTGATCCTCACTACATCCCTGGGAGGAAAGCAGGGAAGGCTTTATTCACAGGTGATGAAACAGGCCCAGTGACTTCCAGAAAGCTAGTGGTAGAGCTGGGACCTGAAACCAAGCCTTCTGATTCTGTGTGCCACGCTCAGTGTAGTCTTTCCAATACTTTATGCTTCTCTCTCTGAATAGCTGGTTCAGCTTCCCTCCTCAGAGCCAGGGGTCAGTTGGGACAGGAAAGTTTTGAGCCAGACAGCTGCAGCAACCTCTTCTCTAGATTACTAGAAAAATTGCTCTCTCTTGACTTCCTGGGAATGTCACAGGTTTCTCTGCCTGCTTCTCTAGGTTCTTATGGCCATAGAAGCCCAAGGAGGATTGACTGGCTTTGTGGAGAGGGAAAATGCAAACTTTATGCCTTGGCTATATGAACAGTTGTTCTGAACACAAGCCATATCCCCATCAACCTGCCAGTTCTTTTTAAGCAGAGATCATTTTATTCTCTGCACCTGTATTCTTAGTACCATGCTAAGCAGCACAGTGAATAGATCATTGGCTCTAGAGTCTGGAGAACCTGAGTTCCAATCCAGCCTCAGACACTTACTAGCTGTGTGACCCTGGGCAAATCATTTAACCCTCTTTGCCTCAGTTCATCATCTATAAAATGAGCTGGAAAAGGAAATAGCAATACCACTCCAGTATCTTTGCCAAGAAAACCCCAAACGGGGGAAATGGAGAGTCAAGCACAATTGAAACAACTTCAATAACAACAACAAAAAGTTATTGATGGATTGATTTCCTGCTGTTCAAGCCTTAGCATATCTCACTTTCGCCAGGAAACTCACCCTCTTCTGCTCAGCCCATATATATCATAGAATCATAAGATGTACAGCTTGAAGGGACCTTAGAGATGATCTTATCCAACATCCTCATCTCACAAGTGAGAAAACTGAGGACTAGGGAAATTAAGCAACTTGTGTAATGTTTCTTATCTAAACTCAGAAATCATGTAGCACTTTTGTTTGAACCATGGACTCTAGCACTTATTACTATTAATCTTGTTTTATAGTATCATTATCAATAAAAAATTACTATTCTATATAATATATAATATGCTTATGTCAATACTGAGGGTTTGTGATTTGGTCATCATGAGTCTTTTCTCCACAATGGAGACTGTATTCTTTCTACAGCTTTAAGAAATGGTCTTCATGAGTCAATGTTGCCAAAAAATTCCTCATCACTCTATGGCTAACCTGGTGATAAGCCTCTCTGAGCTTAGCTAGGCTGATCTCTAGACGCCAAATCCATTGCTGGGTCTGTGATTCAGGGCTTTCCAGCTTAGCAGGATTGCTTCCAAGTCAGCAAGTGCCCTGATGGATTTCTTACTGTGGTTGGTGGTGTTCTGGATGGTTTCATGCAACCATTCTGAAGGACTAGAGGTGATGGAACCCCTTTTGTAGACCCTTATTATCCCTCAAGAATGAATGGCCTCTTGGAAATTGGCCGCTGAAACTGATCAGGCTGCTCTGAGAAGGTTTCATTTGGTCTGATGTCTAAAGGGCCTGAATTTATGTATTAGGTTTTCTTTTTTAACTCTTTCTCTTCAAAGCAGAAATGTAAGAACAATTTTCAAATTGAGAGACCTGGTTAGGTAAATTAATACAATCAAGATTTAGAGCTGGAAAGGATCTAGCAATCACCTGACCCAATGTCCCCATTTTACCAATGAGGAAGCTGAGCCCAGATGGAGAAGACACTTACCCAATATCCCATAGATATTAAACAATAATAATAATAGTTGGGCATATAGAAAAGAGGGTATCCAGGTGGCCCAATGGATAGAGTGCTGGGCCCAGAGTCAGGAAGACCTGAGTTCAAAACTGGCCTCAGACATTAGCTGTGTGACCCTGGGCAAGTCACTTAACCCTATTTGCCTCAGTTTTCTCATCTGTAAAATGAGTGAGAGAAGGAAATGGAAAACCATTCCAATATTTCTACCAAGAAAATACCAAATGGGATCACTAAGAGTTGAACATAACTGAACAACAACAAGTTGAACACAACTGAACAACAACAACAATAATAGTTGACAGTCATATGGCATTTTGTGGTTTACAAAATCCCTTATAGATACCTTTTCATCACAATAACTCTGTGAGGTATTACAGTGTTATAGGTGTTGTTAACCTCATTTTACAGTTTAGGAAACTGAAGTTTAGGGAGATTGTAATTGCCTGAGTCCAACATCACTTAGTAAGCTGAGCTCCAAGCCCAGGTCACAGCATCATAGTAAATTAGAGCTGAAAGAGAGCTCACTGATGCCACTCTGAGATAGGTGATCTGCCTTGAGGTCACACAGGTGGCATGTGACAGAAGCAGGATTTGAACTGGGTTCTCTGACTCCAAATCCAGTGCTCTTTCCACACCTGGCAACAGAGGTCTTACTGTAGATGGTGTTGTACGCATCATGATTGTGTGCAACTCAGTGTATGCAGGTATGTGTTCTGTTTATTGTCTGAACTGACTGTGACAAAAAAAGACAACATTATTATTCTCACTAATAATAACATCTTGCTATAGCAGTTTAAAGTTTACAAGGCACTTTCCTCATAACACCCCTATCTGAACCTCCATTTTAAAGAGAAATTGAACCCAAGTTTAAAATGTAAGCTCCTTGAGGTCTGAGACTTGCTTTGGTTTTTGTCTCTGTGTCCTCAGAATCTAGCACAATGCCTTGCACCTAGTACACAATAAATGTTGTTGAATCTAATTGAATGACATTCTACATTGTATTCTATTTATCTGTGCACATATTGCCATTCACCCAGTAGTTTGGAAAATAGAGAACAGGGACTATCATCTTTCATCTTCTCCCTAATGCCTAGTACAGTCCCTTGCATATTGATATATGAAACTTGAATTTAAATTTGGTACGACTTGCATGTGGTCATATAAGCATATAAGCAATGCTTATAGAGCTGTTCAAAATGGGAATGGGCTGCCTTGGAAGATAATAAGTTTCTCATCATTGGAGGTATTCAAGAAAAGGATGAATCACCATTTGTTGAGAAGTTGCAGAAGGAATTCAGGTTGGACTAGTGGACCTAGCAGATCTTTTCCAACTTTGAGATTCTGTAATTTCTATGTTGACCTATCAAAGTGAGAAAATAGATTTTGTTTGATTGGGGTAGAGACATGGACAAGGGAATTCAATTCTATTAAATGTTTACTGTGAGCCAGATCCTGTACTTGGCGCTGCTCTAGAGATAAAAGTTAATACAGCATAGCCCCCGTGGGAAGATGCTACAACTCATGAACCAGACCCCAGGATCTGTGATTTAGAGTCCATGTCATGAAATCACATCTGGCAGTACCCACTTTGTGATTCTCTGTAGGTTTGAGGCTCTGATGATGCTATATGCTCCCTGTCTTCAATCCTGGGATACTGACCTTCTCTTTTCCCAGACACCCTTCAGATACTTGTCCTACCAGGAGGTATATTCCCTAACTTCTCAGTAACCCACCTCCACGAATCCCAATCTTTTCCACCAATTCAATTCAGTAAATATTTACCAAATGCCACTCTAGGTCAAGGTCAGTACTGAGGATATAAAGATTGAAAAAATTATAGTCATGAGCTTACAGTCTATTGGGGAGAATAAGATGTGTTTGTACAAATAAGTGGAATACAAGGTAAAAGGTGTGACTAAGGTAAAGGAGAGATCCAGACAAAGGGATCGAGGGAAAACTGAAGGAGTTCTTTCTTGGGTCTAACCTAAGTTGACCCAATTACAGATGGATGAGATGATCATAGATTTATAACTGGAAAGAACTCTAGAGGTCATTCTAGACTAACCCCCTCACTTTGTAGATGAGGACATTAAAGTCTAAGGTCACAGAGGTTGTAAGTTGAAAGGGCAGAATTTGAATTCAGATCTACTAACTTCAAATCTTACTTTCAGGAGGGGCTGCCTGCTGGCTCTTTTGATACAAATTAGAGACGCTCTAGCCCAGAGGATATCCTCTTACAAGAGCTAGCAATGTGTGAAAGCAATCTAGCTGAGAATTCTGTACTATATGTCCTGACTTTGGTGGGACAGGGATTGAATCATATGTGTGTGTGTTGTGTTGCATTGTGTTGTTTATGTATTAGTCTCAACTCTTCAGTGATAATGACAATGTCTCTTATGCCATAAAATAGTATAGATTCAGGGTTACTGTTGACCATTGATGCCATGTCATTTGGCCTTAAATTTCCTCACTTCACCCATCTCTATAACTTTGACTATAGTTCTGTCCAAAGAGAAGCCATATAGGGTGGGTGCTGGTACTTGGTGGCTTCAATAAGACTCATTCTGAAATGTCCTGACATGAGTTGTCATACACATCAATGAAGGAAGTTGTCATTATTAAGTATTTAATACTATCTTTGCCCCCACAAAACTCAGTTGGCAAAACCCTTCCTCTCTATAAGCCATAGTTTTCCCATATGTACAATAAGACTCAATCACCAAAGTTCCTCCCAATTCTAAAATCCTATATCAAGTTCTAAGGGGCAACTAGATGGCAAAGCAGATAGAGCGCCAAGCCTAGAGTCAAGAAGACTCATCTTCCTGAGTTCAAATCTAGCCTCAGACACTTACTAGCTGTATGACCCTGGGCAAGTCATTTAACCTGGTTTACCTCAGTTTGCTTATCTGTAAAATTCCAAATGAGGTCATGAAGAGTCAGACACAACTGAAACTACTGAACAACAACAAATATAAAATCTTATATGCTGAATCTTTATCAGAGGAATAAGTAGAAAAACCTGTGTGTAGCACTGTTGATGTTTATCTCTGAAGTCCCCTCCAACTCCAAATCCTGTCCTTCTATTTACCAACTGCTTCTGACCATCTTTACTACCCAGAATGCATTTGCTACTATAGGTTGTGAAACCAGGAATTCAATCCAATTGAACTAAAAAAGCAGTTATTAAGCACCTATTATATGCCAGGCACTGTGATGGGTTCTAAAATACAACTGCAATCAATGAGATGATCCCCTAATCTCAAGGACCTTATACTCCTCAGGGGTCATACAATATGTACACAGATAAGAAAATAGAAAGTATGGCTCAAAGAGGCAGAGAGATTGGGATGCATTGTGAGATCAGAGAAAGGCCTTCTGTAGGAGGTGACACCTGAGCTGTGTGATGAAGGAAGTCAGGGATTCTTGGAGGTGAAGGTGAGGAAAGTATGTGTTCCAGGTGTAGGAGACAGCCTAAGCAAGGCAGGATTTGTAAGAGAGAAAGCTGAAAAACAGAAGTATATAGAAAATGATTTTACATATATATACATATTTGTGTCTAATGGTAGCCATCTCTAGGATGGGGGGGCAAGAAGAAAAAAAAGAAAATTACATGATAATGTTATTATATATTTGAAAGGAGTTGTACATAGTAGTAGATTTGCAGTTTCATGTACAATCATCTTTTTTATTATATTACATTATGGAAATGCTTGTTTTATTCCATAAATTAGAAATAAAACAAAGAAATTTTTTTAAAAGGATAGAGAATGCCACACATGTCAAGCAGCTAGTAGGCCAGCTGGAATGCAACAGAGGGTGCATGTAGGGGAGAGAGCTAACATAAAGTGAGGTGAGCTTTAAATCCTAGAAGCTCCACAGAGCCACTGAAGATGTCTGACTAGGTCAGGTACATGGTTAATCATTGAGCCTTAGAAAGATCCATCTGGCAGCTGTGTTGGAGGTGAAGAGACTAAAAGTAAGGAAAGTCATCAGGAGACCATGACCATGGTCCAAGTAATGAATACAGACTTGAACTTGGGGTGCTAGCTGGGTGAGTGGAGAGAAGGGGTGAGTTCTAGAGTTGTGGAGGTAAACTCAACAAGATTTAGCAGCTGATTGAGTAATGGACCTGACTCTGATAATTCACTATGTAACCTAAAGTTTTACCCTAACATCTCTGATTTAATGCCATTCAGACTCAATTCCTAGCCATGCCAGTTTCAGTAGCCCGGGTCTGCCACAATGTATGGGCTATCTCTTTTCCAATTCAATTCAATCAATGCTAAACATGTGTGTGACACTATTCTGGCCTCTGCCAGAGATTTAAACAAAAATAACATCATTCTTGCTCTCAAAAATCATATCATATACTCCATACCACCCTCACCCCCACTAAAGTATATATAGTTACAGCCTGGAAAGAACACTGAACTTAATCTAAAGATTTGTGTTCTAGTCCCACCATTGCTACTTAGTAGATGTGTGAACTTGGACAAGTTACTTAATCATTAAGTGTTTACTGTGCTGAGCAACAGACGTACAAAGGCAAAAGCAAAACGAGCCTTGGCCTCAAGGAGCTTACATTCTAATGGGGAAATAATATATACATATACAGGTATATGCGAAACATATATAAAATAAAAAGCAAGGTAACTTTGGAGGAGCTGAAGGCACTAGAAAAGGACCTGTTGAAGTATGTGGTGCTTGAACTGAGTCTCAAAGAAAATCAGATTCCAGAAAACAGAAGAATAAAAGGAGGACATTCCAGGCATGGAACACAGCCAGTCCAAAGGCCTGGAGATGGAAAATGGAGCATCATGTTTGACAAGTAGCAAGCTGGCTAGTATAGCTGAACCAGGAATAATGTGTAAATAACTGGAAAAAGAAGAAGGGGCCAGCTCATGAAGAGCTTTAAAAAATGCCAAATAAAAGAATATATACATTTACCCTAGAGGTGATAGGGAGCAACTGGAATTTACTGACTGAACCTCAGTCTCTTCATCTGTGAAGCAGATATAACAAAGCTAAAAATAAAAGTCTCTGCCTTCAAAAAACTTACATTTTACAGGGGTTATACAGTAAGGTACACAGATAAATAAATAGAAAAAAGTTTCAAGAGACAGAGAGTACTAATAATTGAGGAGGTACATGCGCGGGAAGGTTGCAGCAGAAAGGCCTCCTGGAGGAAGTAGCCCCAAGTATTTTGAAGAAAGCTGGAGACTTGTAGAAATGCTAGTGCACTCCCACATCTACAGGCCAGCGATGGGGATGGAAGGACATGATGAACATACTGAGCGCCCTTTCCCATCTTCTCACTTTTGTTCATACTGTTCCCTGAGTGTGGAAAGCCCTCCCTTAGCTTCATATGCCCTCATTGAAAAGAGATGCATTCTTCAAAACCCCATTCAAAAGCAGCCTTCTCTAGGAAGCTTTTCACAATCCCACCAAGTCATAAATGACCTTTCTTTCCTCAGGCCACAAAGGCCACTTATGCTTTTCTCAAGTTATATTTGTTCTGTTCAGGAACATGTCTTAGAGACAGGAACTGGACTTGTAATTTCATTGGTTTAGGACAACCTTCAGTTTCAGAGCTTCCTAGAACCCTGGGAGGTTCTGTGATTTGCCCTGGGTCTCACAACTAGTGTGTGTCAAAACTCAGTTTTTCTGGCTCCAATGCCAGCTCTCTACCCAAAACATTAGGCTGACTCACCTATCCTCTCTTTCTTATTAAACTGAGTCTGTGAGGACAGGGCCTCTCTCATTTATGTGTGTCTCCCTCTCCGAGCTAAGCTCAGTATCAGGTAGACAGCAGGGGTTCAAGAAATATTTCTTTTAGGGTCAAAGGTGACTTTCTAGCCATTGTGAATGGGAGAACAATAGGACCATACCTTTTTCCTCTGGTAAGAGGCATTCAAAATCCAACTCTGGAAATCCTAGATGACAGGGACTATATCATCTCCCAGAACTCTGCAGGAGCCCCGAGCGTGAAAAGCTACGGGCGGTTAGGTAAGGCAGACTCACACTGCACATGTGAGGACAGCATCACTGGCCTCAGCTCCGTGCCTTTTTTTTTTTGTTGTTAAGCTTTATGCCTTTCCCCTGCTCCAGCACTCAAAATGCAATTCAGCATTTACTAAGCATTTGTTAAATGGAATCAAATACCTCATGATATTATAGAATGCAGAATGTCAGAGCAGGAAAGGACTAAAACCCAGGTCATATATGGACTAATTAAGTGCTATTTTTAATTCTCTAATTCTCTAAATTATTTTTAATTCTCTAAATTTTCTAATTTAATTCTAAATTAAGTACTAATTTTAATGCCATTTTAATTATAATTTAATTCATAAATTATTCATATTAATAGCTCCAGCAGAAATGTACAGCTTCTATTTTAGCAACTGGGGTCGAAGTGAAAATGGGCTTCCTCAGGTGATAGACAATTCCCCCAACTTGGAGTTGTAGCAGAGGCAGAAGCAGAAGGGACCACCTGTCAGATATATTGTAGAGGGGATTGCTATTCAGGTCTTACTGGGTGGCCTCTGAGGCCCCTTCCCCTGATTCCATGAGCATTTATTTCCTATTTCTCACAATGCACTTACCACATAGTGCTTTGTTGTCAATACCTTCTCTAATGCCTCCCTGGGTTCTGGAAGGCTAGAGCAATACAGCACAAGGTCTAAACAAATTCTCCCAAGCTGGGAAAGCCTTTGCGTGTAACCTTGGCAAAAGACTAGGAGTAAAAAGAGTAGGAGGCAGGGGAACACCACTGAAAAGTTGGCCACCCTGGGGATGGCTTTCTTTGGCCACAGCAACTCATAAAACTGAGCCTGCAAGAAGGCAAGGCCCACACCTATGAAAGCACGAATCTTCTAGAGTTTTGAAGTAAGGCACATTCCATTTTTCAATTATATACTCCTTAAGGATGGGGACTTTCCTCTTTATCCCTCACAACTCTTAAGTACAAGGTCTGGCTCAGGTGCTGAGGAATTGTTTGTTCAGCAAATGAATGGATGACTGTGGCAGGGAAATGTCAGTGCTATTAAGATTCCACATTAAAGAAGGCTGTTAAATTCCCTGGAGAAAGATCATGTGCATTCATTAGCCTGCCCCCCATCAAATACTGCAGCACTGTGGAAAGAGCCCTAGGTAGACTGACTGGGTCAGAGTGAGTGAGTGAATTTTTTAAAAAAGCACTTATCAAATGCTTACTATGTTCTAGACACTGTGCTGAGCACTGGGGATATAAATACAAGCAAGCTAGATATTCCCTACCCCCAAAGAGCTTACGTTCTAATATAGGAAGACAATGGGAAGGGGGTGGCACACAGCATGGAGATGACCAGAAAGTAGCCTGCGACTAGAGCTAAACAAAGTGGAAAAATCAAAAGTTCACCAGGGCCACAGAGATGGGAGTCTAAGGGTCGAGTTAGTTTTTACTCCTAATTGTGTCACTAACTGCCTGCTTTGTCCTGGGCATGTCACTTCCCCTGAAAATGGTGGGGGAGGGCAGGGACAGACATAGATGGTCTCTAAAGTCCCACCCAACTCTTAACGCTAGTTCAGAGTTTTATAACTTTTATATAAGTTATGTATAATATAAATATTTTCATAATTCTATATGTAAATGGAATTTTATAATTCTAATGCCTCTTCCAGCTATGATATCCTTTATTCTAAGGTTCCTTTTGGCTCGTGTGGTTTCTAAGTTGGTTCTGTGGCTATGTCCCAATAAAGATAAGTATGTAGAGGAAATCTTGTCCGGTTTTTCATTTTAACTACAGAAAGTGAGACTTATGGGGGGAGGGGGAACAAGACCAGGAGGGTGGAAGGAGGAGAGGGAGGAGAGGGTATTCTGAAGGCTGGTCCCAGGGAGATTTCACAAAAGTCCAACCATTGATGCCTTGCCAACAAAAAGGAAACAGTGGACTGCAGATGTGTTATATTTGAGTAAATGTACAGCAACCTCCTTCTAAACATTACAGCTTTCTCAAGGACAGGATCTGTATGTCAGCTTCCTCTAGAATTGGAGATGTTAGATTGCTACTGCCTTAAGGCAAGTGGATCCCTAGTATCTTAAGATTCTAAATTGTGGGTATCCCCTTTTTTTTTTTGGCTAGGTTTGATGTGTTTTTCTTATTTTTGCTCATTCAGTCGCTCTTAGCAGCTAAAAATAGAAGAGCTCATTATCCTTCTACATCCACACATTACCCTAGAACTGAGGGCTGTTGGCTATGCAAACCTCCTTGTCTATGTTAATAGCAAGCTGCTCTGAACATATCTCAGGCATCCAATCATCCTATTTAACTTCAGTGTTTGCTCTCTGGAATTAAAGGGAGGAGGAAGGGAGGAGGGATGGGAGATGACAAGATAGAAGCAGCTTTATATACTATGTGCATTTTAATGTGGATCAAGACCCTTAGAATCCTAGTTAAAGTCCTTAGGGGGGCTGGGGGGGGTGGGAACCAGGGATGGGAATCTTAAAGACCATCTTGGTCATGTCTTCCTTTTTATGGATGAAGAGACTAAGACCCAGAGAAGCCATGTGGGGCAGGTAATAAACAGCAGAGCTAGGATTTGACTCCCAGGTCTTCAGACTCCAAACCTGATGTTCTTTTCCTACACTGTGAAGCCTCTCCAGACTGTTGGAGCTGAAAGAATATTACCAATTACCGATCATTTAGTTCATTATATTTATTTATTTTGGCAAGGCAATCAGGGTTAAGTGACTTGTGCAGGGTCACACAGCTAGGGTCAAGTGTCTGAGGCCAGATTTTAACTCAGGTCCTCCTGATTACAGGGCCGGTGCTCTATCTACTGTAACACCTAGCTGTCCCCATTTAGTTCATTTTAAAGAAGAACTGGGGCCTAAAGAAAGGAAGTAATTTGCCCAAGGTCACACAGCTATCATCCTAAAGCTCAGCTTCGATCAAATTTAGACTTAACATTAGAATTTTTTCTATTAATTTTTATTTTTCTACTTTGTTTAGCTCTGGTCACAGAGCTATTAATTAGTTTCTATTAATTCATTATCTATTAATTAGTTATCCATTAGTTATAATTAAATATTTATCTATTAGTTAGTAGTTACTCTATTAATTAGTGGAATAGGCAGCCTTAGGAGGCAGTGGCTTCCCCTAGAGATCTTAAAGCAAAGGCTGGATGGCCACTTGTCAGATGTGTTATAGAAAAATATCCTTTTTTCCCCCCAGGTATATATTTGAGCAGGTTGCCTTCCAACTCTGAAATTCTGTGATTCTATGAATCAAATTCAAGGTAGGAACACCAGTTAAGAAACTATTATTTTCAGGAACTAGCCTCCTAATAGTCCAGACAAAGGGCTCCAATTCATTTCTTTGTCTTTTTTTTTTTTCAATCAAAGAATCTAATAACTCGAAAGGACCTCAGAAAACATCTAATGCAATCCTTCCCTTAACAGGAATCCCCTCTACAATATCCAGCTTCTGCCTAAAGTCCTTCAAGGATGAGGTACTTAAATGAAGGAATGAATGATGGATGGATAAAGGAATAAATGCATGAATACTTAGGGTGGAGATAGTCCAGCTGGTGAGAGGCTGCCTCTACATGTAATGCTCCTAATGTAGTGTCACCTAGCAATCACATGGAAAATGTCCCAAGAAATCAGGGCAAAACATTTCCTGTTGGATAGCATGGGCTTCCCCAGAGGTAGCAAGCAGCTATTTTTGCAGCTGGTGACAAATCTCCCACAATCATTAGATGTCACAAAACCCAAACAGACACAAGAGGAAAGAAGGTTAATGCCTGCAGCACAACTTCCAATTATAGGCATTTCCCATTGGTAATGGTGTCACTGCCCTCTGGGCAGACCTTGCTCTGGTAAAGACAAGTGGGGTTTTCTTGCTGATGAATATTATCTTTTGACCCAGAACCAGGGATTCAATTATTCAATTCAACAAACATGGATTACATGCCACCTATGTGCCTGGCATTGTGCTGCGTGTTTGGGAGAAGAAGGTTGGAGCAGATGTACACAACTAAGTGTGATAAAAGTTATCTATGATAAGTGCAGAGAGGAGAACTACACAAAACAATCTAGGAAAATGAGGAAAGCATTGTTGTCTGGGGTGGGATCAGGGAGGAGGAGTTGGTTCTTGAAAAGTACTTTGAAGGAAGAGAAGGATTTCATCAGACAGAAACTGAGTTCAAGTTAACAAATATTTATTAAGCACCTATTTTGCAGTCTCTGTACTAGGTGCTAGAGATACAAAAACAAAGATATACACAGGTACTTAAATACAAAAAATATACAAAGTAATTTGGGGAGAGGGGCTGGGGGGGGAGGGGAGGGGGCAGCATTAACAAATGGAAGGAAAAAGGAAAGACCTTCAGTAAAAGTTGTAGTGGAACAATTAGAACAGTTTGCCTGGAATGTATCATACATAACGATGAGGGGAAGGGAGTAGGGAGAAGGAATGTGAACTAAATCTGGAAAGAGAGACTGGAGCTAGACTGAAAAGGGTTTTAAATGCCAAATAGAGAAGTCTTTATTTTATCCTAGAGGCAACAGGAAGCCACTGATGCTTCATGAGCAGAGTGACATGGTCAATCCACAGGAATGTCACTTTGGCAACTATGGGAAGTATAAATTGGAAAGGTGAAAGACTGCAGGCGGGAAGTCCATTTAGGAAGTTAGTTGAGAGGAGATGATCTAAATAAAGGTGGTAGTGGTCTAAATGGAGAGAAAAGGATAGGTAGGTTTGTAAAGGTGAGGAATAGAGAGTATTTCTGGCATGGGGATAGCTTGAGTGAATGTACAAATAGTGGCAGATGACAGGACAAGTTCAGGAAACATTCATGAAGAAGGTTAGATAAGAACCACATCGTGGAGGGCCTTAAAAGGCAAGCTGAGGAAAACTTGTAATCTTTTCCAATAGACTATCATCAATAAAGGTGTGTTTGTTTTGTTTTTTTGTTTTTTGTTTTTTTGTTTTTTAGGCAATTGAGGTTAACTCACTTGCCCAGGGTCACACAGGTAGTAAGTGTCAAGTGTTTGGTCTGAGGACAGATTTGAACTCAGGTCCTCCTGACTTTAGAGCCAGTGCTCTACTACTGCACCACCTAGCTGCCCCCTTCAGTAAAGGTTTTTGAGCAAAAGAGTGACATGGTGAGGCCAACGTATTAAGATCATTTTGGCAAATGTGAGAAGGATGGTCTGGGGAAGGGGGAATGGAGGGAAGGAGACTCATTAGAGGGATATTATAAGAGTTCACAGAAAAAGTCGTGAAATCCCAAATTAAGAGAAGACAGATTTTCTGCTGCCTTATTATATCCTATGTATACATTTATTTTTTTCTTGACAGATTTTTTTCCCCAAATCCCTGAG
The DNA here is from genome assembly GCF_900497805.2 of Vombatus ursinus. Taxonomy (NCBI): domain Eukaryota; kingdom Metazoa; phylum Chordata; class Mammalia; order Diprotodontia; family Vombatidae; genus Vombatus; species Vombatus ursinus. The sequence goes on along the minus strand of NW_020947062.1, from coordinate 7,179,727 downwards.
TACATCTATATGTGTTGCTATTCTATGACACAGGAATTGTCACAGGGCTGCGCCCTGCCTATCGGAGTCCTGGCTTCCAAGCAGGAAGTTGAGGGTCACAGTCTGTTGTGTGAAAGCAAGGAAGTCTTAACTGACCTCTCCTCTGTGGACACACAGCAACCATGGCTAGTTCAGCTCTCCTCTGAATGGCTAAGCATTCCCGTGCACATTCTGTTCACAACCCTGACACAAGGCATGCATGCTATGAGGGGATCTACTGACTGGCTGTAGGGCTCTGATCATGCAATCCCAAAGTGCCTTGAGGGCTATAAAGTTCACACTCAGCTTACAATAAACAGGAGCTTCTGCCACCTTGCTGTCTCCCGCCTCATCCATGAGTCTCCGGGTTAATGAGCACTGAGCTGGTCTCATGCTCTCCACTGCAGCGGCCGCGACAACTGGCACCCAACGTGGGGCAGACCGATGACAGGCCTGACAGATACCCCACGGGCGGAGTCTAAACTCCATGAATAGCTCGTCAGCAAGCTTCGAGCTTTCAGCCCGACGGAATGGGGTCTCCGAGACGTTTCCCGTCCTTGGAGGGCGGAGAAGGTAAAGGTTTCACTTTACACAATGGGGCAAAATATAGGGCTTCTCCTTCCCACAGATGAGGAGAATTACGCCAGAGCTTTATATAAGGTAGCAAAGAATGAAGGAATAAAGATACACCTAAAAGATCTTAGAAAATTTGTGAGGTTGGCTTTTCAGGTATCCCTCTGGCTCCCGGAACAGGGTTGCTTTGAGCCAGGGAGATGGAAGGTGTTTGGGGAGCAGCTGACCTCGTATGATGGTACTTGCCCTGGAAAAGTTAGGCTTTTAGACTATACCATCTACAATCTTGTAAAACAGGTTTAGACGAATCAAAAGCAAAGAGAAGTCCGGTGCTTTCCAGTCTGTACTCAGACAGGTTCCTCCCTCCCCTCCCCCTCTGCGAGTAGACCTTGCTCTCCCAAACTAAGAGAAGATCTCGCAGACCTCCCTCTCTGGCCACCCCCAGGACACTATTCAAACTTGGGGGAGCTGGAGGACACTTTAAGAAACTTGGTAGTTACCCCTCCCGAGAATCGGGGATTGCAAGAGGAGGATAGTAAGGAATTTCCACCGACAAGAGATATTCCTGCACAGGATGTTAGAGGAAAGCTTCCTGCAAGAGAATTTCTTGCTGCGCCACAGACTTTGGGAAGTGGGTGTGGCCACCTTGGCGGCACACAACAAAGTCCAGCAGTGAAGAATCACCATTACAAAAGGGCATTAGAGAAGCAAAAGAAAAGGGTGAGGATGTTAGTGAATGGGATATTGGCCTCTATCCAGTCACTGAAGAACCTGATCCCTTTAACCCAGGCCAGGTACGGACGAGGCATGAAAGTATTCCTTTTAAAACCTTGCTGCAATTAAAACAAGCAGTTGTCCAATATGGACCTACTTCACCTTTTGTAATGTATCAATTAGAGGTTATATCTAACTCTATTTTGTGTCCAAATGATTGGAAGGCAATAGCCCATGCAGTTCTGACGCCCGGAGCTGCTGTCTTTTGGATGGCTGAATTTGTAGATCAGTGCCCTATGGTTTCATACCAATTGGCACCTGGACCCCAAGGAAAAGCCCTCTTCGAACAGATGAGTGGCACAGGGGATTTTGCTACCACTGCCCAACAGCTAGGATATGCTGAGGAGGGCTATCATAGAATTGCAGTACAAGCTAGAAAAGCTTGGTCTAGGATACCAGAAAAGGGACAGGCAAAGGAATCTATGACCACTGCCCGGTAGAAACCTACTGAGACTTTTGTTGATTTTGTGGCTAGAATTCAGGAACTAGTCGCACGAACAATGGGAGAAGTAGAAGGGACTGAAATAGTCATAAAATAACTACTTAGAGAAAACTGCAATGAAGACTGTAAGAAAGCCATGCTAGGTTTGCCTAGGGACGCTTCCTTACAGGAAATGATAAGGAGATGTGAAAAGGTAGGGACTCAGTGTTTTCACTTTGAGTTGATGAATCAATTTTTAGCAGAGCATAAGTCAGGGGAAAAAACAGGGAAAACATGCTATCAATGTGGGAGAGAAGGGCACTTTAAGAAAGACTGCAAGTCAAACAAAAGATGCCCTGCCACACCCTGTCCAAAATGTAAAAAGCTAGGGCATTGGGCTTCTGAATGCAGGTCGGGAAACGGGCCCAGGGGCTCTGCGGGAGCCCCGAACACTTGTCCCATGGGAATGGCAGTACAGGAATCAAACCCTCTCCCAAACGAATGGGGAAAGAAATACATGACTCTAGCTGCACAAGAAAAACAATCCGAGTATTGAAACTGAGAAGCTTAGATAATTTTAGACTGCCACCCCATGCTGTCTGTAATGTCTCACTCATGGACCAACAGGAATTGGGGCCAGAATTTTCCTTAATTACCATATCACCCCCAGATCAGCACTACTCACATTCAGTTCCAGTTATTCAAATGTATAAAGGCTCCCTCCCTCACCTCACCATGATTAACACTAACAATGATGATACCTATATTGAAAGGGGACAGTGCGTGGCTCAAGCCATCGCCATTACTGTAGAATTCCACATAGAAGATCCTACCATAATAAAAGGCCCACAGGCTGGCGGTCAGGAGCATTTTTTACACAAGCCGTCTCTATGGACCGTCCCCTATGTACTATAAGTGTAGAAAAACAGAAATTTACAGGGTTAATTGATACTGGGGCTGATAAATCAGTATTCCCTGCAGACCAGTGGCCACCTTGGTAGCCTAAGGAATTGGCTTACACCTTTCTACGAGGTATAGGAGGCAATCAAGAAACAGAAATCTCTACACGTCCCCTCACATGGGAAAAGGACAACAAAAGTGGCACGTTCCGTCCATATATCACAGCAGGATTACCTCTTATTTTATGGGGACGTGATGTTCTTACAGACATGGGTGTTACAATCAGCACAGATTTTTCATAGGGGCCACTGATGTTTCATTAACAGCACATAAATTAGTCTGGCTTACAAAAGAGCCAGTGTGGGTTGATCAGTGGCCCCTGACACAAGAGAAACTCACCGCCTTACATTCTTTAGTACAAGAGCAATTACAGCAGGGACACATAGAGGAAAGCTCTAGTCCATGGAATTCTCCTGTATTTGTCATTAAGAAAAAATCAGGAAAATGGAGAATGTTAATAGATTTAAAGGAAGTAAATAAAAGAATGGAAAACATGGGTCCTTTGCAAACAGGACTAACCTCACCCAATACGATCCCTAGACATCAACCCTTGTGGATCCTTGATATTCAGGATTGTTTTTACTCCATTCCCTTGCACCCTGATGACTGCAAGTATTTTGCATTTTCTATACCTACACCAAATCACTGTGCTCCTGCTTGGAGATATCAATGGAAAGTTTTACCACAAGGAATGAAAAATAGTCCTACTATTTGCCAAAGATATACATAGCAGAGCTACTAGAGCCTTTAAGGATCAAATATAAAGGAGCCTATTTAGTGTACTATATGGATGATATTCTTTGTAGTCATGCCTATTCAGAAGCCCTTGAGCAGATACTCCAAGAAACAGTATTTATTTTGACAAACAAAGGGCTTCAGATAGCACCAGAGAAAGTGCAAAAACAACCTCCCCTTCAATATCTGGGATTTCAGCTTGACTTGAAGGAAGTCTCTTTACAACCTCCTGAACTTAGACAAGACAAGGTACAAACTTTAAATGACTTCCAAAGATTGATAGGAGATATTCAATGGATACGACCAAAGATAGGCATTACCAATGAGGAGATGCAACCCTTATATTCTATCTTAAAAGGGGATCCTCACTTAAATTCTCCTAGAAAATGGACCCCTGAGGCTGAACAAAGCTTAAAACAAATCATTAGGAAGTTAGGAAATCACACCCATCGGGTATCTCCACAGAAGGAGATTGAAGCCACATTGATAATGGCTCAGCAACATCCACACATTATACTTCACCAAGAAGAAAACATTATAAAATGGTTATATAGCAAAACCAGTAATAAAAGAGTTTTAACTAGTTATCTAGAAGAAGCCTCTATGTTGGCTAAAAAGGCACTTCTTCGCATTTTACATCTTAGTGGACAGAAAGGCACTTTGTTGGTCCCTGTTACAAAAGAAAGACTTGAGACCCTTTTATATTGTGATGACAATTGGACTGTGTTATTGAATCTAGGTAATATTCAAGCAGGACAAAAATACTCCTTTGTAAAATGGTTTAACAACTGGCAATGGATATTTCCCAAGATTGTCAGGAATACACCTGTTGATGGCTATAATGTCTATACTGATGCTACTAAAGAAAAGAAAGCTGCTATATATTGTCCTGACTTAGACATTCATACAGTTATACAGACTCCATACACTTCCACTCAAAAGAATGAGCTATATGCTCTTATACATGCTTGCAGAATACCTCAACCTATTAACATTATTACAGATAGTCATTATGCTGCTGGTGTGCTCTCTCACATCGAAACAGCATATATTAAACCTGAAGCTTCACCAATAACAAAATTGTTTTATGATCTTCAATCATGCATCAGATCAAGACAACATCCTCTGTATGTAAGGCATGTAAGATCCCATACAGATGGGTTAGGTCCCATATTTTCAGGGAATAATATTGTGGACTCTATGCTTATAGGCAATTGTCAAGAAGCACAAGAAGGACATGGTAAGTATCATATGTCAGCCAGGTCTCTACGTCACCTTTATGGCATAACCAGAGAACAAGCCAGAGCTACAGTGAAAAGGTGCACTCAATGTGTCCCTTTCAATTCACCATCACTTCGCTCTGGTATCAATCCTAGAGGACTTTTTCCTAATTCTCTATGGCAAATGGATGTTACACATATTCCACCATTGGGGAAACATAAATTCCTCCATGTTACTGTGGATACATTTTCTGGATTTTGTATAGCTACTCCTCAAACAGGAGAAACTGTTAGACACGTTATTAATCACCTTTATCATGCTTTTGCTATAATTGGCCCACCATGTGTGATAAAAACTGATAATGGGCTCACTTATACTGCCAAACAATTACAAGCCTTTTTTCTTGAGTTTGGCATACAGCACATATGTGGTATTCCTTATAACCCAACTGGTCAAGCCATTGTTGAATGAATGAACCAAACCATCAAAACTTTCTTTCAAAAACAAAAAGGGGGAGCTGAGCAGTTATCCCCTCAAAGACAGATTAATAAAATCTTGTATACTATAAATTATTTGAAATTTGATGGTAATGACCTTACCCCTGCTATGAAATTCTTTTTACCTCACAATTCACCTACCTTGACTTATGATGGTCCAACAATATACACAGATAAAAAGAAATTGGTCCTGTGGAAAAATCCCAATAATGAATGGGTAGGACCTTTCAGGGTACTAATCTGGGGACCAGGGTATGCTTGTATCTCAACAGGTGAAGGAGCTAAGTGGGTGCCAACAAAAACTCTCAAGATTGTCCCTACTCGGGAGATACCCCAGGAAGAAAAGGAGGAGACCCAGCAAAAGAAAGAGGAATGAGTTTGACCTCCCCACACAAACTAATGCGACTTCATCGTCAGTAAAATACAACTTCACAGGACCATCCACGCGGCAGCCACTTTGTTGGTCCCGCACCAACAACGTGGAGGGCTGCATACAACTGCAGAACGTCACCCTTGCTATGAACATTCCCAGCATGTGGCCACACCAGATTCACCTACTCGGCAGACAGGGGACGCCCTGCTCCAACGCCACCTCCCTGTGCGCGGGGGGTCTGGACAAATGTAAGGTGAACAGTGACTCTGGGTCTGGCTGGCCTCATGTGGAGACTTGTGTAGCGGCGCACCGCCACTGCATGAACTTAAGTGGGACTATTGTTCAATCATGGCATGATACTTACACATGACAATTCTACTTACAACTGGACAGTAATCAGAAACCACTTGAATGGTCTATTCTTAAATAACACGATAGAATCTGACATTGAAACTCTATATAGATTAGCCTCTAAAATCAAAAAAGCTTCTGAACAGGACTTGGATCCTGACAAAACAGCAGAGAAAATCATACATTGGTTTGATAATGCCTCCAATTGGTGGGGGTCATTTGAGTATTGGATTATACTGATTGTTGCGGTGTGCTTACTTTTATGCTGCTTACCTACTATCGTGGGATGTGTACTAAAAGCTATTATAGAGATGATTCACAAAATCTCAGCCCAAGTACAAGTCCTAGCAGAGATCCATCCACATAGGCAGCTCCTCTAAAACAAAAAGGGGGAATTGACACAGGAATTACCACGGGGCTGCGCCCTGCCTGTTGGAGTCCTGGCTTCCAAGCAGGAAGTTGAGGGTCACAGTCTGTTGTGTGAAAGCAAGGAAGTCTTAACTGACCTCTCCTCTGTGGACACACAGCAACCATGGCTGGTTCGGCTCTCCTCTGAATGGCTAAGCGTTCCCGTGCACATCCTGTTCACGACCCTGACACGAGGCATGCATGCTATGAGGGGATCTACTGACTGGCTGTAGGGCTCTGATCATACAATCCCAAGGTGCCTTGAGGGCTATAAAGGTCACACCCAGCTTACACTACACAGGAGCTTCTGCCACCTTGCTGTCTCCCGCCTCATCCATGAGTCTCCGGGTTAATGAGCACTGAGCTGGTCTCATGCTCTCTACTGCAGCGGCCGCGACAATTCTATGTCTTTATTTTCATCACTAGTATAGTAGAAAGAACCCTGGATTTAAAGTTAAAAAACCTGGGATTAGAAGTACTAGACTAGGTGTTAGAAAACCCACGTTCAAATCTTGATTTTGCTACTTATGACATGTGACTGTGAGCAAGTTACTTGGAATCATAAAACCTCAAAACTGGAAGACACCGCAGAAGACGTCTAGTCCCAATCTTGTCTGAATCATAAATCCCCTCAGCAACATCTCCAACAGAATCTGCGTGAAGACTTCTAGTTAGATGGAACTCAATACCTCCTGATGTAGTCTACTCCATTTACTTCATGTGTCTGAGCCTTAATTTCCTTATCTAAAAAAATAAGGAAAGTGACCATTCCCTTTTAGCCTCATAGGGCTGGTGTGTAGCCAAATGAGACACTGAATATGAAAGTACTTAGTGAAGTGATCAGTCTTGACACTTATACATTTATGGCTGAAATCAGCTGAGTGGGCAGGCTAATGTCCCTAGGTTTAGAGATGATCCAGGTCAATCTCCTCATTTTTTAAAAATCTAAATCTTTATTTCCTTTTTTTCTTTGGTATTAATTTTGAAGATATGGGGTTTAAAATTATTTTTATATATTTTGTTTTATATCACCTTTATTTTTAAATATATCACTCTACCTACCACAACCCTGAAGCTAGTGGATCATTCCTTGTAGTAGATTAAAAAAGAAAAAAACAATTCTGTAAAATCTGTAAAATCAACACATCAACCACTTCCGACTTGAGATATGATATTTCTCAATCAATCAATAAATAAGCACCTAGCTTGAAACCCAAGTCCCGTGCTAGGTGCTAGAGGCACAAAAATAAACTGATACTCCCAAGGAGCTTGTACCCAAATGGGTAGTTGGTTGATTCCTATAGTCCCCCACCTCTACAAAGAAGAGAGGGAGGTATGTTTTCTTGATCCTTCTCTGAAGCCAACCCTCAACCATCTCATATTATAAATAAGGAAGCTAAGACCCAATGACTTGTCTAAGCTCAGGAAAGTAATAATTAATTAAAGAATATTAATTTAAGCTCATAAAAGTAATATATAGCAGAGTCAGGACTAGAACCCAGGTCCACTGACTCCCACATTCAGGGCTATCCCCATGACACTAGTTCAATTGTAGGCATTTCCTTTCCTGTCTCATTATCTATTGATTAAAATGCTTCTATAATAATAATAGTTCTAACTCCCATTTCTATAATTCACAGAAGACTTTATGTACAACAACCTTGTCAGACAGGTAGTATAATTATAAAGATCTCCATTTTATAAATTAAGAAATTGAGGTCCAAAATGTACTCTATCACATTCCATATCATGTCATACTTATTTGTCCCCCACCACCAAAACAAAACAAAACAAAAAAAACCTTTCCCACCTGCACATCTTGGTTCTCTCTACCAGAAAACCCTCCTCTTCCTTAGCTGATCCTCTTTGTGTACTTCTCACAAGAACAAAGACTCCTGGAGAATAAGGAGGGTGCCATTTATTTCCTTTTTTCTCCCTCAGCACCAAGTACAGTGCCTTACATACCAGATAAATTGTTTTTCGATGGAACTGAAATAACTTTTTCAAGGTATACAGCTAGTAAATGGCAGAGCTAGAATTCAACCCATATATTCTGACTCCAAGTCAGGATTCTTTAGTAAGCACCAATAAATATTTACTCATTAATTATTCATAAAGCAAAAACAACAACAAAAAAATAAAAACAAAAACAAAACCTCCCAATAGTCCAACAGCCCTGTGAGACAACCACAGTGCTTCACTGTCCCTGGAGGCTTGACCAGTTTCTTTTTTGAAAAAATCACACACACAGGTTTCCCTTTACTGCCAGACTTTAATCTTCCCACTCCAGTCACATGTTGCCAGAACAGAGGGAAGAACTGGGTGAAACGTAGAGCCAACACATGCGTGACTATGTGCCGGAAAAGTACAAATGATCCTTGAGTTACGATAATTGTAGAAAAAGACATTGCCATCAGCGCTGCCAGTCACTAAAATGGCCCCATCCGGAGAGCACTCACAGGCCACAGCATAGCCTTCTACCTGCATGGTTGGAAAGAAAAGACAATGTAAGCTGACAAAGAATACACTGAAATATAGGTGAGAAGCAGCATGGTCTGATACAAAATACTAATTTTATAATACTAATTTTTATAATGTTAATTTTAGAATACTAACAGTTTTATAATGCTAATTTTATAATACTAATAACAGCATTTATATAAGGCTTTAAGGTTTGCAAAATGCATTATAAACATCATAATTTACTTTATCCTCAATGACAACTCTGGGAAGTTAAGTGTTAATACTATCCCCATTTTATAGATGAGGAAACTGAGGCTAAATAGCATGCCCAAGGTTAAACTGCTAGTATCTTGGGTCACATTTGAACTCAGATCTTGACTCCAGGACCAGTATTCTATCCACTGTGGCAGAAGACCTGAATTCAAGTCAAGCTGTCTATTATGTCAGATCTGACTCTCACTATCTCTGAGATCTAAGATGAGTCACTTAATCCCTCTGAGCCTCAGTTTCCTCACTGGTAAAATGAATATTGACCGACAATTCACACTGTTATAAGGAAAGTGCTTTGTGAAAGTTAAAGCTCTGTGGAACATCAATTAGCAGCAGCACTAGCAGTAGCAGCAGCAGCACCATACATGGAATAGCCACCATTCTGACCAATGTCATTAAAAAAAATAAATTTACTGATGCCATTTGTCATTTTTTAAAATATTTCCCAATGTACTCACCTTCACTGAATTCTCTCTTATAACATGATGAATATAATTTTATAGCAACATCATTAATACATTAAATCCAAATCCCATTTAGCATCTAAAAATTCCTTCGTAACTTTATTCAGTCAATTGCTTGATATGTGAAATGTACATTTGCTGATGGTCAAAATTAGGACTTGAGCCCCAGTGGTATTAACTCCTCTAAGTACCAGTCTGCTTGCCATCTCATTTATAATATTGTTCAGTGGAATAAACTATCCCTTACAACATTGTATTTACTTGAGACATGCCTGACAGGTAGGCACCATATCACGGTAGAAAGAGTAACAAATTTTAACACAGATGACTTGGATTTAAGCTCTGGCTCTGCCACTAGACAAGATCCCCATAAAAACTACAGTTTCCTGATCTGTAAAATGGGGATAGTAATATTATTAGCATCATAGAACAGATGGGACTTTAGAGATTATGTATCCCTGAATTGATTACTATATTCATTGCATTATGGTCTATAAAGGATGTGTTTACTATTTCTGCCTTTTTACATTTATTTGCAATATCTCTATGCCCTAATACATGGTCAATTTTTATAAAAGTTCCATGTGGTGCTGAGGAATGTGTATATTATTTAGCAGTCCCATTTAGAAGATGCTATAAGTCTTTTTGCTCTAGTTTCTCCTGCAATTCATTCAATTCTATAGTTTCCCTTTTGTTTATCTTTCTGTTAGATTAGCCTAAAACTTAGATAGGGACACTAAAATCTCCTGACACTATTATTTTACTGTCTCAGTTTTCTTGTAATTCACTGTTACCTAAATTACTCCACAGATTTGGTTTCCTACCAACTGAATTACCAAAGGATTATTTTACAGACCTAGAAAAAAATAAAAAAAATTCATCTGGAAATTTAATCTTAAGGGAAATAATGAAAAATGAAAAAATAATGAAAAAATATGGGAAGGCAGGGGACCTAGCAGCATCATATCTCAAACCATATTACACAACAGTGGTCAGCTAAACTACATGATATTGTTTTTAAAAAATGGAAAAGTTGATCAGTGGAACAAACTAGGGATTTGAATCCCAGAAGCAACTGAACATCCTGGCATAATGTTCAATAATAACGGCAAGAACACCAGCTTCCATGATAAAGATGCACTGTTCGACAAAAGCTGTCTGGAAAACTGAAAAGCAGCCCAGCAGAAATTAGGTTTATACCAAAATAACATACTATGTACCAATGAATTCTAGAAATATACAAGATTGTAGCATTGAGAAATCAGAAGAGAGATACCCATTCACAGATGTGGATAGAGGAATCGTTTTTGACAAACAAGAGATGAAATAGATCACAAAAGGTAAAATTGATCATTTTGACTATAAAATTGAAGTTTTTCTACCAAGTCAATGCAATTTGAATATAAGGGAAATAGTTAAAAAAAAAAATCTCTGCAGCAAATTTCTCTGAAAAAGATCTAATATCCTAAATACACACATGAATACACAAATACATAAGAACAACAATAATCTATCCCCCAATAAGTAAGTGCTAAAGGATATGAACACACAAAAGAAGAAAAATAGACTATCAAAAGTCATATGAAAAAATGCTCCAAATCACTAAGAGGAGAAATGCAAACTAAAGCAACTCTAAAATTCTTCCTTAACAGATTAACAAAGATGACCAAAAAAGGAAAATGACAACCATTGGAGAGAACATGGGAAGACAGGCAGATTTAGAGGGGTTAATCTATAAATGGCATCGCCTTCTTTTTTATGACCTATATCTTCACAGCTCATTGTGGTATATGGTATTGGATTTTTGTATAAATATAGTTTCCAATGCACTTCTGGTAGAGCTAGGAAGTGGTTCAAGTATTCTGAAAAGCAATTTGGAACTATACTCCAAAAGTCACTAATTCTTTGCCTCAATGATACCACTAGTAGGCATATTGTAAGATTAATATAGTATTTTAAGGTTTGCAAAGCACTTTACATATATGTTTGTATGTATGTATGTGTATGTATGTCACCTCATTGTGTTCTCACAACAACCCTGTGAGGTAGTTACTATTATTATAACCATTTTACAGATAAGAAAACTGAGGCTGGCAGTGGTTAACTGACTTGTCCTGGCATCACAGAAGTAATGTTTGAGGTAAGATTCAAATGCAGGTCTTCCTGACTCCAAGCCCAGCATTCTCATCTACTAATCCACCAAAGAAAAGAGAGAAAGGAACCACATGAACAAAAATATTTATAGCAGCACCTGCTGTTATAGCAAAGAACCTGAAACAAAGTGGGTGCCCATCAATTAAGAAATAACTGGACAAATTATGGCTTCTGAATATAATGAAATATTATTGTGCCAAAAGAAATGACAAAATGGATAGATTGGGAAATCAGGAAGACTTATATGAACTGAGACATAGTGAAGTGAGCAGAATCAAGAGATCAATTTACACAATGATCACAACACTACAAAGATTTCAGAACCTGGATCAATTTATGACCAGTCAGGATTGCAAAAGTCTTATTAAACCATGTTTCCCACTTCTTGGCAGAGATGGCTGGCCTCGAGGTGCTAAGTGAGTCATACACTCTCAGACACAACCAATGAATGAATTTGTTTTGCTTGACTATACTTAATTATTACAAGAGAAGGCTTTTATTTCTGGCAAGGGAAGAGGAAGAGTTGTGAGAAGTGGTAAGGCGTGGTAATAGTGATACAAAAATAAAAATAAAAGAGTGTCAAAGAAACATTTAGAAAACATACAGAGGAGAGCAGGATGATGTTCAAAGGGGGCACAGAAAGCAGGGCAGTGGTATTACTACAGTGTTAAATCTGACATAGACTTTTAAAAATAACTATATATAACAGACATACCATTTTCCACAATTCTCTTTTTCTCTTCTTTGTATCTGGAAATGTTCATGTTTGCTGATGTTAGTCAATTTTATAATTTTTTTAAAAGAAAATTTGAGAAAAGAAAACCCATAATTAAAGTCAGTGGCTTGCAAGCTCCAATATGTCATCATAATTAGGATGAATTATGAAATTTAAGTCCTTTGGGAAAATGGTTCTGATGGTTCACTGAGGAGAATAAAAGGAGAAATTAATAAATACCTTGTGTCCTTCATAACGTTTCTTTTTATTTATCCGGTATGGCCTCAGTGCTGAAAATAATGCCATATAGTTTCCATTTGTCTGGGCCACAAAAATAGATTCTTTTGGGTGCAAGGTGAGGCTAGGACAGGTAAACCGCTCCTAAAATTTAACAGGGAATAGGAATAAAGAAAAGTGTTTTATACTATTTGCAGATCACACAATTCAGCACATCCTAAGGTAATGCCTTATATAATTCTCAAGTGATTCCTGTGACTCCTATTTCTGCAACTAGACTGTGAGCTCCCTGAAGTCAAGAGGTGAGTCCACTTTTTGTCTGTCTCTCATAATACTAAGCACAGGGGTGGGCAAACAGCAGATACTTAACAAATATCTCCTAAAGCAACGTCCAACACCAAGAGTACTGAGTTCAAGATTCAGCTGAGCCTTGTAAGCAACCTTGGACACAGTTACATAACCTCCCTCTGACCCTCAGCTTCCTCATATATAAAATGAAGATACTAATACTTGCACAGCTGACCTTGGGGTAAGAATGACTTCTTAAATCTTATGTGTTATCATTATAACTCATGAACAAAGCATTTTACAGTTTACATGGCTCACCCACCATCTCACTTAATAAGCACATCAAGAAATGAATATGGGATAATAAACACTACTCCCATCTTAAAGATGAAAAAACTGAGGTTCAATGTGGGGACAGACATACAGCTATTAGAGGCTGATTTCAAACCCAATTCTTCTATGTGTCCATTGCTCCCTTCCCACTACATTCTATCCTTCAGGCCACTTCAGAGGGGTTACCATGGGGAAGTCACAGAGGAGATTCACACTTCAGACTGGATTTGTACTGGACGACCTCTGAGATGTCTTCTGGCTGTAAGATTCTCTGTGAGCCAGTCTATCAGCTAGTAAGCAAAACGAAGACGTGAACCTGAGTCTCCTGATTCCAAGGCTAAGCCTCTGAGAGAAATTATTATTTCTCTCTTGTATTAATAACTAATTATTGAATCTGGACCAAGGTTTTTCCCCTTTTCTAATTCCTCATCCATAAATCAAACAGCATGGAAAATCTTTCTCAAAGATTTACCCAGACTAAAGACCTAATCAAAGACAGTAAAAAAAAATTCTAAGTTTAGGCTAATGGGAGGATTCCTGCTCATTATGTTTACTCTGATAGATCTGGGAAAATGTGGATTATCCCTTTTTGTTGGATAGACGATACGGAAATTGATAAGTTTCTTTGACTAAAACTTGAGTGATACAAGTTACATACTTCAAGAAAGACCCTCACTGGAATAAAACCCACCTTTCACTATAATATTCATTTTCTCATTAATTGTTAACCAATCATAGTTGATTGCTACCCTCAGAAATACCTGCTCTTCCAAGGGCATGTAAACTGTGAGCCCACTGCCATGAGGGGTCTTTGGCATTTGAGTGTGCCACTGACTTCTTTTATTAATAACATGCTAACCTTATTAATAAAATGATTAAATTACCCCAAAATTACACCTCTTGAAGCTTTTTAAACATCATACCTCTTTCTAGCATACTAGGCTGGCAAAGGGTTGCTTTAGCCCTACACAGTTGAGAAACTTTAAAAGTTTTAGGATGTGATTCCCTTACGTGTCAGACCTCTATGACTATATAAGTACTTAAAGAAAGTGTGACAAATAGAACAGACAAATTTCTCTCTGGCAAGTCTAGATGAGGGAAAGCAGCAGGGTACACTGAACCAGGAATCAAGAAACTCATACTGTAGTCCTGCATCTGTACCAACTCAGATATGACTTTGGGCAAGCCACCTGTACTCCTCTGGGATGGAGTTTACTTCTTAGCAGAATGAGGACATTAGATTAGATAGACTAAAATTCCTTCTAGACCTGAAGTTCTATTTCCGGTGATCCCTTCCGACAAAGGGCCTGGGTTGAAAACCTGAACTTACTCACTATCCTCTGCCACTCATTAGGTAGTCGATGCTTGAACTCTCCAGATCTCAGTGACCACATCGGAAGGGTGAAGGGGCTGGGCTAGATCATCTCTAAGGCTCCTGCTAGCTCTAAACCCATGATCCTCGCTCTGCCATGATTCTGCTTCCTTCCTGTTCTAACATTCTATGACTTTGTTATTCAGAGAAGACAGTAATCAGCAGTATACAATTTCCCAATTGCTAGTGCTATTGGTGGAATACTTCGGAAACAAGGCTGAATGATACTGCCATTTATAGTCACTAGATCATTGAAAACACTTTTTAAAACTACCCTTTCCATTGTATGTCATTTTACTGACACAAATAGAATGTCCCAAAGTCCTACATTAAGTCAACACATAAGCACAGCTTCATATTTCACTGGGAAGAAGTTAAAACTATAACCATGAGTTAATGGACCACCAATCACATACGTGTGTGCCCCCAGGATCAAAGATTTAGGGTAGGAAGTGACACTGGAGGTCAGTGAGTCTGGTCCCCTCATTTGAAAGATGAAGAAACTGAGATCAAGACAGGAAAAATGGCTTGCTGAGGGTTATACAACTAGTAAGAGTCTGAGGCAGGATTCAAAGCCAGGTCTTCCTAACGTCAGGTCTACCACTCCTCTCTACCCTGCCACCAACACAGCCACTCTGCACACTACCCTATCTACTCTGCCACCATTATATCTGTTCTACCATGCTCTCCTACTCACTCTGCCACACTGTCCCATCTACTCTGCCACCACCTATCCACTCTGCTACACTCTCCTATCCATTCTGCTGCAATGACTTGAGGAGACAACTATTATTAAAAAGTATTTCCTTATCATGGAAAAACTTACATGAACTGGTGAAGAGTAAGCAGAGCCAAGAAAACAATACACAATGACTACAACAATATAAAAAGAAACACAAAACAACAGAAAATGAATGTTGCAAATTACAAAAAACAAACTTGGTCCTAAAGAAATGATATGGGAAGACACCACCCCTGTACTTTTGCACAGATATGGGGGAAGAAAAAGGGATAGGGAAGGTTGAGGTACATGAGTGGGGAAAATTACGTATAAGATCAGTTTTTTTTTTGATGTACTGATCAGTTTTGCTGATTTTTTTGTCTTTTTTAAAAAAAAATTATTGTTACAAATTTTTAAAACAATTATTCATTATAGCTCTTTAGGGGGGGAAAGAAGGGCATACAAGAGATGTTAAAACAAAATATATCAATAACAGTAACAGCCACACTGTGCGATGACTGACTTTGATAGACTTGGCTGTTCACAGCAATGTAAGAATCTAAGACAACTCCAAAAGACTCACGATGGAAATTGCTATGCACATCCACAGAAAGAACTATGGAGTCTGAATGCAGATGGAAGCATACCATTTGTTCTCCTTTTCCTTTCTTGTTTTGTTTTATTGCTTCATTCTTGTGGTTCCTCCCATTAGTTCTAATTGTTCTTTATATCATGACGAATGGGAAAATAAGCTTAATATGAATGTGTAAGTAGAGCCTATATCAGATTGCACACTGTTGTCTTGTTGAGGGGAGGGGGAGAAAATTTAAAACTCAAAATCTTATGGAAGTGAATGTTAAAAACTAAAAATAAATTAATTATTTTTAAAAATTAAAATATATATATCAATAAAAATCTATTTTCAAAGTATTTGCTTGAGCTGTACCTTATACCCAAAAGTCCCTCCATTTTTACCTTTTGCTATCCTACCTATCCCTCAAAGTCCAACTTAAATGCCATCTTGTCCACGATGCTTTCCCTGATCATTCCCTCTCCTAGCTCAAAGTGAGCTCTCCCTCAACTGATCTCACAGTATTTTTTTACTCCTCTTATCACATCTAATTATCATAATCTAATTTTCATTATACTTATCTCATTTCCCCAACTGGCCTGGGAGTTCCTTGAGCAAAGGAACAAATCTTATTTATCCTAAAATCACAGCCTAACATTAATACAGGGCACCAAATACAATAGGGTTTAATAAACATTTATTTTATGAATAAACTCATAGAGATCAAGTTAATTGAAAAGCTCATTCTCGTTCTTAGCTTGCATCCACTCATCAAACACTTTAATAGCCTGTACCATGTGCAATGCACTATATTCAGTGCAAGGAAGGCACAAAATTTAGATAAAGGGTCCCCAATCTCAAAGCCTAGTAGCATGATATGATGCACACAAAAAACAATAACACATAACAAATGTACCTAAGGTACCAAGTACTATATGAGACCTGAGAAAAAAGTTTGTTACCAAAGGGGAGATTTGGGAAGGGGATAACATTTGAATTGGGCTTCAGAGGATTAAAAAGAATTCCGGAGACAGAGAGTAAGATTCCAAGTGTAAGAATCCATGTAAAACAAAATGCAGAGTCAGGAGAGCCCAGGTCATGTTTGGGAGAATCAAACTCTCCAAGATGAAAAGTGCCCATGTGACTTACATGAAAGATCTGATTAGAGACCTTGGCAGCACTATGGAAGTCCCATGCGATGATGGTGTGATCGGCAGAATCACGACTTACAGAGTCTGTGCTACTCAGGAACTCGTTTCCATCACGAAGAAAGAGGATATCTAAGGTTTGTTGGATTGAAGCTTTGTAGACTTTGATTACCTGTCAAATAACACATACAAATTACATACAGGTTTTCAGAAAGAGTGGAGGATACTAGACAGAAATTCCACTACCCAGATGAGGAAGCATCTGCTGAGTGTGCTGGCAATTTTCCCCCATCTTCTAAGTATAACAGAATCTTATTCTCATGTGGCATCTTGAATATGTTCATCCTTCATCCTCCACATCTTGCCAAGATCTGTCGATTTTCCTTCCAAAATACCTCTTGTATCAGTCTCCTCCTTACCATCTCCACTGTCACCATCCTGGCTGAGAGCCTCATCACCTCTTATTTGGGCTATTACTTCCATTCCATATACCCTCTAATCCTCCCTTCATATTCGTACAACTTAATCTCTACTTTATTCATTGATAGTGATCAATTCCTACACTTCACAAAATATTTATGTGATTTCTATATTTTTATTGGGTTAGAAAATTTTATTTAGAATTTATTTAGAAATTTTATCTCTATACGTTCATGTATGGTGCATGTTGGCTTCAATAAGTTAACCTGTAAAAGTCCCTTCTAACATTGAGACTTCATGAAATATCACCGATGATAAGCAGAATTGGCTTCCATGTTAGCTGGATGATAAAAATTTGCCATTCATTACTAGAAAAATACTTCAATGATTTTTAAAGATCTCTTCCAATGCTGAGATATCTAACTTTGACACATCTCTTATATGGCCTCTTCTTTCTTCTGACACTACTACGTGGCTCAAGAACTTATCAAGGTTTACAATACAGAGCATTTTTTGGCACTTTTTTTCTCCTCACAAGACAAAACTAGACTATTGCAATAGCCTGTTGGTTGATCTCCTTGCCTCGAGTCTTTTCCCCACACACTTAGCTCTCAAAATGATGTTCCTACATAAAGTACAGGTCACACACACCCCATACAATCAACGTCAGTGGTGCCCTATTGCCTCCCGGATCAAATATAAAAGCCTCTCTTTGGTTTTAAAAAGTCCCTTCCTAACCTGGCCTCTTCCTATCTTTCCAGTCTTAAACCTTAATTCTCTCCTCATACTCTGTGATACAGTGACATTGGTCTCCTTTCTGTTTCTCAAATAGCACTCAAACAATACTCCATCTCCCAACTCTGTGCATTTTTATTGGCTGTCCCCCATGCCTGGAATTCTTTCCTTCTTTATCTTCAACTTCTGTATTCCCTGGCTGCTTCCTTTAAGTCTAGCTAAAGTCTCACTTTTCACAAGAAGTTTGTCCAAATACTCCTTAATCTCAATGCCTTCCCTCTAAATTATTTCCAGTTTATCCTCTATATATCTCATTTATACACAGTTGTGTGCATGCTGACTCTCCCATTAGACTGTGAGCTCCTTGGGGACTGTCTTTTGTCTCCTTTGGCATCGTAGCACATTGCCTAGCACACAGGAAACACATAATAAATGTTTATTGATTTGTTGACATTCTGTGATTCTAGAAATGTTCTTTTTCCATTATACCTAAAAAAAATATGGCAGCTCATTTTGTGGCAGCAAAGAACTAGAAACAAAGTAAATGTTCATCAAATGAAAATGGCTAAACAAGTTGTAGTACACATATAACTAAATATCACTGTAAGAAATGATAAATATGGGGATAGCCAGGTGGCGCAGTGGATAGAGCACCGGCCCTGGAGTCAGGAGGACCTGAGTTCAAATTTGGCCTCAGACACGTGATACTTCCTAGCTGTGTGACTCCAGGCAAGTCACTTAACCCCAACTGCCTCACTAAAATAAATAAATAAATAAATGTGAAGAATGTAACACATGGGAAGACTCAGATAAACTGATACAAAATAAAATGATGAAAACCAGGAAAATAATATTCACAATGACTACAACAATGTAAATGTAAATAATAACAATTGAAAAAACAAACAAACTCAATGCTATGAAACTATAATGACCAAGCGAAACACATGTGTTCCACTTTCTTTTGCAGAGGTGAGAGTTAAACACTTCATATAATGTTGGACTTGGATGATGTATGGGTTAGTTTTGCAAAATTATTGTTACTTTCTCATTTTTATTCTTTGTTATAAGGAATGGCTTTGCTGGAAGGGCAGGGGAAAGGAGTAGGAATATGCTGGGAAATGTAGGTAATGGAAAAACAAAAGATATCTATAAAGCATTTTTAAAAGAAATGATCTTTTAGCAAATAAAGGATATTTGGTATATTGCCTTCAGAAGGCAAAGATTTCTAAATGAGCAATGAGAACCACATTTAAAATTTAATAGTAATAAAAGCAAGTAAACAAAAAACAATTTTCGTTTCTTGTTTCTATTCCCACATGAAATCAATATATGGCAAATCTCACTGGTTACCAACAGGCTGCAGAACTAGCTGCGGCAAGGTTTATAATACAGAGCATTTGTTTGGCATTTTTTTTTCTCCTCACAAGATAAAATCCCAGGCAGAGGTGCCTGCCAGCTCCCTCTTTACACAATTCTATGACTCTTCCCATTTGCTAATTTAATTTGGCTGTTAGCAAACATCCTGACAGGAAGGGCATTGGCACTATTCGGTTAATGAGGTGATGAAGGCAAACTTCTCAGGGGGGTGGAACCAGAGGAGCTGAGTTAAGTGAACTATGGGAAGAGCAGTGCTCTTTGGAGGTAGACTCATACAGCTGGAATTTACTATTCCTGCATCATTCCATGGAAACCAACAACATGGAGCTCATAAGAATAGTTTACCATTTAGCTGTTTTTACTTTAAATGTGAGATCTTTGTCCACTGACCAAGGAAAGGACATACTGCTTTGGGATTTTTAATTTTTTAGACTCCCTTTAGCAGTCCGGTGAAGCTTATGGACTCCTCAGAAAAAATAACGTTTTTAAATGCACAAAATAAATACACAGGATTGCAAAAGAAACTAATGAAATACCACTTATAGGGCAGCTGCAATGGATAGAGCACCGGCCCTGGAGTCAGGAGGACATGAGTTCAAATCCAGCCTCAGATACTTGACACTAGCTGTGTGACCCTAGGCAAGTCACATTGCCTCACCAGAAAAAAATGGAAAAAAAGAAATACCACTTTCATTTTTATTTGTTAAGATCTCTTGTATTAGAGAATTAAGATCTCTTGTATTAGAGAATTAATCTTGACCTTCTCATTATAAATGAAACTAAAATACCAAAGCAAGTTGCAACAAAATGGAAGAAGGGGTTTGCAGATTCTCCTTAGAAAGCAAACAAAGGAGATGGCAGAGTAGGTTTTATCATGTGCCCAAAGGCATCATTTCATGGGATACCTGATCACTTCAGATTATAGTGTTTATGATATTCACTTTCAGAAAGACCACTATGAAGATAATTGGAGATTATGCATCAACATTAGGTGCAGAGTATAAGAGGCAGAGAAATTCTATAAAGAATTGGATAAGATACTTAAAATTAGTCAAAAGATACTGTAATTGTTGGCTCCTTATATGAGAAACAAAAGAGGCAAAGGCTTATAGACTACATATATCATTAATATTTTATTGAAAAAATAGTTGGAAGTGCTAAGCACAGCAAATGCCAAAGAGCATCATGAAAAATGAAATTGATTCCATTATTACAGGAATCAATCACATGGTATACCAATGGGGGTGTCATTTCCAAATCTGTTATTTATACGCATTTGAACCATTAGCTTGTTAGAATAAAGATAAAAATCGATACAAATAAGACTAAAGGATAACTCCAATCTGACCTATTTAAACAAACTATTGATGTAGAAAAATGGATAAGAGGACAGAGAGCAATATAGACTATCATCATTTCCTAGAGAATTTTAACCAAGACAAATCACCAGAACAGTGAGAAGAACAAAATAGCCTAGACACCTCATCATCCATGAAGCATGTGATCTTGCTAAATAGAGAGGTATGGCAGCAGCAGGCCATAACTGGAGCAGATGGATATAAAGCATGCTCTGGGCCCAGATATATATTAAAGGGTTAGAAAGTTTGCATTCACTTACTAATCAGGACAGCTCAAACTTAAATAAAAAACCAGCAGCAGATAAAAAAGAATTCCTACAAAAGTGAAAACTAAAGCAATTATCCTAAGTTATGCTTCCTTAACGACTGCTTCAAATTCAATAGACACTTGAAGTGGCTAGTGAGTACTTTGTACTTATTCTAGACATTGAGGGAGAGATCTAATGTTTAGATAAGGCACAGTCCTTACAAGCAATTCAATTCAACAAACATTTATTAATGATTTATTATACACAGAGTACAGAGTACTATTATATACATAGTACAGGGTGCTGAGAAAATACAAAGATCTGATCAGACATAGTCCCTGTCCCCATAGAGCTCATGGAACACAGCAGAGTGCTTGGTAGACCTCATCCATAGAGCTCAGAGTCCAGTGAGTACTCTGCTCCGTTTCCATGGCTGAACTCATGACCTAAATTAAGTTTGCAGCCAAGGGGTTATGTTCAGCACCTCCTGCTCCAAGCCTTCACTGTGTGGACTTCTGTTAGGACAGAATACGGTGGACAAAGCACAATCACCCATACCTGTAATCCCTGCTACTAGAGGAGGTAAGGCTGATGGATCACTTGAGCAACTGAGTTCTGAGTTTCAACAGAGCTAAACTCAGTCAATTGTCCACACTATGTCTGGCACAAGTATGGTGAGCTTCTAGGAAAGAAGAGCCACCAGGCTGTCTAAGGAGGGGTGAATTGGCCCAGAATGGAGAAAGAGCAGGTTAAAACTTCTATGCTGATTGAGATTGGGAGGAGGAAGAGTGGGGGAAGTTGAAGGAAAAGGAGGAGGAGAGGAAGGGAGGGAGGAAAGAAAAAGAAAGGGAAGGCAAGGGAAGGGAGGATAGGGAGGGATAAGCAAGGCTTTCTGATGTAATCAACCTCCAATGTAAAAATGAGACCATGCATCACAGGCACAAGTGTACTGCCACCTGTCATTCAGACAGTAGAGGAGACTAATGGATTGGGATGTCTGACTAGTGGCAAGAGAACTTAATCTGAAGTCAGAAAACCTGGAACTGAATCTCAGCTCTGCTTACTACCTATGTGACCTTGTGCAAGTCACTTCAACCCTCTTGGCCTCAATGTCTTCATATATAAAATACAATACAACAACAACAAGTAGGTTGAAATGGATGATCTCTAAGGTCTCTTCTAAGACTAAATCCTATGGGACAACAAGTTCCCTTCAAGTTCAGAAATGAAATGATTCTATATTCAAATTATTTCAACAGATGTTTATTAAAATATTATGTGTAGTGTACTATATTCAGCACTGGGGAAGATCAGAAAGATTTTACTGAAAAGGTAGATGAAGGTAGAGAAGATTTTCAATAGGAGGAAGAATATTTTAGAGATGGGAAATGAATGCCTTAGAAAGAACAAGAACCAAAATACTCATTCAGTACTTCAGCTTGATATTCTGTAGAAGGGACTCTTAGTCAGGTTAGGTTTGGAAGTGAACCTCCAAAGACCCTTCCAACTCTGAGATTCAGTGGTCCTGAATAAATAAATGACCTCTCTATCAGGTCCAAATATAGGGACACAGCCAGATAAAAGACACTGACATCATGGGTCCACCATGTTCACTAAGAAGTTATTTTTGTTTACCAAGATCTCTCATAATCATAGGTTCTAGAGCTAAAAGATCATCTAATTCAAGCCCCTCATCTTACAGATAAGGAAACTGAGTCCCAGGGAGAAGAAATTATGTGCCCAAAGTCACACGGATTTGGGTCTTAAAATCAGGCATTCTGTCTCCAAACCCAGTGCTTTATTCATTCTGCAATGCTGCTGGGGGACAAAGCAAATGATGTCACTGCTGAAGATTCCCCATCACTTGAAGATTAAGATACCAACTTCTCTGCCTGACATTTGAGGCTGTCAGCTGTCTTCAGGAACATTTCTACTGGGGGATCAGGAAAGACCTCAAGGTGCTTGGACCTTTCCTGATCCCTCCCAGTAGTTGTTAGTGCTACTTCCCCTGTAAATATTTTGCATTTTCTTATCTGTGCACATAGTTCTCCCCAACTAGAATGCAAGTTCTCTGAAGGAGACTCATTTTTGGCTGTTTCTGCAGTACTTAAGATAGTACCTGGCACACAGTAGGTGTTAACAATAAGTGCTAGGTGAATTAAATTTCTGACCTTATTTCATACGATACCCTTTATACACCCCATGCTAGAGCATGTTCTCAGAGCACTTAGTGAGCCTCTCTACTATTTACACACAATTGTCCACCAAAGCTGGAATGGTCTTCCTATTACACATCTTGCTACTGAAATCCTTTTCTTCCTTCAAGGGTCAGCATAAGCACTATATCTTCCATGAAATCTTCCTCGTTCTTCCTCACCTAGTCATGATTCTTCCCTCTCTGACCTCTGACCTTTTCATCATTTTCCATCTTGTATTACATAAAAATATATAAAACATATACATCATATATCATATATATTTTATATATACATGTCTCATAACTCTAATAGATTATAAACTCTTGAGGGTAGGAATTCATCTTTGCATCACCACTGCTGAACACAGGAATACATCAAACTAGCACACTAAATGTTTGCTGAACAAAATGGATAAATGTCAGGGGTGGGGGCAGCAGAGGCACATGTCCTTAAGCAAGTGATCAAGTCAAACTTCAAAACCAACCAATAGATCATGATATATTTGTTAGGGTCCCCTGCCACAGTAAATCTGCTACTGTAATAATATGCATAGAATTATAGGACTTCAAAGTTTGAAGAGTTCTTTGAGATCATCTCATCCAACTATCTTAATTTACAAAGGAGGAAACAAGTTCCAGAAATGTGAAAAGTGACTTGTTCAAGATCACACAATAAGTGGCTGAGCCTGGACTCAATCAAACATGGTTATTTTGAACCTAAATATAGTACCTGTCCCTTATAGAATACTATCTGCCAGTATTAATAAAACATTTTATAAAATATTTAAATATTATTAATAACAATAATAAAATGATCTACAACTGACATAATATATTAATTACCTATTTTGAAATTGGGTCTCCCTATTTCACTCAGGTTGGAAATACAGTGGCCTCACATAGACCCAACCCCAGTACTGATCAGTACAAAAGTTTTAACTTGCTATTTTTTTTTCCACCCTGGACTGGTTCACCTCTCCTTAGGCAGCCTGGTGACCCTCACTTGGGGGGTGGGGGGCTGGGGAGTAGGATATGTGGTCACCATATTTGTATAGACACTTCATTGGCTTTTGCCTTACTGTAGCTCAGAACTTCGGGGATCCATCAGCCTGAGCCTCCCTTTTCCCATCCCTCCCCTGGAGTAGGAATTACATACTATTACACTACATTATGTTTTGTACTACTAAAGTATTTTACATCCATTTCACACCATCAACAATCTGGCAAGGAAAGTAGTACAAGTGTCATCATCTCCATCTTAGAAATGCAGTGACTTGCCCAAGGTCACATAGCTAGGTGGTGGCAGAACCAGAAGGTGAACCCAAAGCTTCTGTGTACGAATCCAGGGAGTGTCCTTTCCTCTGCATAACATTTTTGGCTGAATGACCGCTTTTGAAAGCTGTCTCCTGGGAAAGCTGAAGCAGGCAAGGCTAAGCCTGTGGCTAGAGGAAATGTTACTATGGTTGCATAAGTGAAAATAATTGAAGCACCATTATCAGTCTCTTTGGTGCTGGTTGGTGCTAGTAGTTTCTATAGAAACTAGAGGGGAATGATACCTCTGAAAGCAGCACCTATCTCCACTGGTCTACACTGCCTTTGTTCACATTCACACATCAACATACAAGAATGAATATATCAAAGCTCTTTGAACAGCCCACTTTTGAGATAGGTATAGCACCTCATAAAGCAAATGCTCTCCACATGTTTCCAAGGAAACCGAGACCCAGTGTTTCCCGCCCTCTCAAAATTCATTAGCATTTACAATTCGCTAATGAGGTGGAAAGATAGTGCTTTAACAAGCACATGTAAGATAATTCTTTTAGCCTTTATATTTGGTGATAACTGGTGGTTTGAATCCCTATCCAAAGGGATAACTATGAATTATCTCCACATCTTCATTAAAGGGCTGTTCTTCCGAGGGTTACCAAGGTATGGAGGCTTCCGAAAGAATTCCACTGACTCTAAATCCAATACTAGTAACAAATAATAATCATAATATTAGCTCACCTTTATTCTGGGCTTTAAGATTCACAGAGGGAGGTGGGATGTATACTGTCCCTGTTTTACAGATGAGGAAATTGAAACCCAGAAAGGACCAGTGATTTGCCCAGCCACATAGCTAGGCTAGCTCATTGCACTTTTGCATTAAACCCAGGGTCCCCCTTCAAATGAACTCCTTAAGGAATAGGTTTCTGCTGTTTGACGGTTTCCATGGTAATAGGCCTCCCTAGAAACATACAGCTAAGCAAGTCCCTTTAAGACAAGAGAATTAAGAACACAGCTAGAGAATGTAAGGACCAGGATTCAAACCCAGATCTCCTAAAACAAAGTTTAATACTCTTCATGCTTCTCTCATCTGCCAAATTACATGGTTCACTGAATGTTTTGTCACAGTGTAAAAACATCAGTGTCATAAAAGTACATAATACTAAAATGAACAACTCCAGAAAGAGATATAATGCAAAAAGTGATGAGCTGGGAATCAGGAGCCCTGGGTTCATAACATACACTGAGAAATGAAAAGAATTTCAGGGGTCATCTAGTCTACTCCCAACTCAAATCATGACTATTATCGACAATAACTCCAACAACTGGTAATCTCACCTCTGCTAAAGACCTCCAGTAACAGGAGGATGCATTCTTTCCAGAAAAGAGTCCATTCTATTTTTGGACAGCTCTAATTTAAATCAAGTTCCCATATGGAATCAAGATCTGCCTTACAGTATCTTCCACCCATTAGCCCCAGATCTACCCCCAGATCCAAGCAAAACAAGGCTAGTCCCTTCTCCGCATTACAGCCATTCTGATACTTAAAGATAGCTCAATCAATCAATCTCCCACCCAAATCTTTTCTTCTCCAGATGAAATATCCCTAATTTATTTGACTATCTCCACAACCCATTCCAAAAATATAAGTACTCACTGCATACTGAGCATTAAAGCTAGGCAATGTGGGGAAGTACAAAGTCAGGTAAGATGTGGTCGATGCCCTCATGGATCTTATGACCGGAATTTCATCTTGCATGTCTTTAAGTTCTGCTCATGATCCTAGTGTCCCTCTTGAGATGGAGCACCCAGAACTAGACAGAGTACAATGGGACAGACAATTAATGTCGCCTAAGATGTTAGGGTTGAGGTTTTGTTTTTTGATTCTTTCAGTCTTAACTCTGTCACTAGCTAAAAGTGGGACCTTGAGCAAATCACTTCCCATCTCTTCGAATCAGCCTCCACATCTGTAAGATAAGATGAATAGCTAACATTTCTACAGGGCTTTAAGCTTTGCAAAGTGCTTTATACATATAATCTTGTTTGATTCTCACAATAACTGTGTGGAGCAGGTGCTATTATAACCTCCATTTTAGAGATGGGGAAATTGAGGCTGTGAGAGATTAAGTGCCTAGCCCAAGGTCACACAACTAATATGTATCTAAGAGCATGATTCAAACTCAAGGCTTCTTGACAAGTCTGGCATTCTATTTTAAGGGCAGCTAGGTAGCACTGTGGATAGAGAGCCAGACTTAGAGTCAGGAAGACCTAAGTTTAAATCTGGTCTCAGAAACTTTAGCTGTGTGACTCTCAGCAAGTCATATAACCACTATCTGCCTCAGTTTCCTCATCTGTAGAATTGCAGTGATGATAATAATAACATCTATCTCCCAGGGTTGTTGTGAGGATCAAATGAGGTAATAATTGTGAAGCACTTAAAACAGTGCTTGGGACATAGTAAGTGCTATATGCTAGCTGTTTTTTATTTATTTATTTGCTTATTCATTTATTTATTTATTTTAGCACCTGAGATACTGCCTAAATGAAGTAGCTGAATTAAATAGTCTCTAAGGCCCTTTCCTGTTCAAACATCCTATGGTTCTATGATTATAAGGTCCCTTTTACCTTTGACATTTTATGTTCTCAGTCTGATATTCTGTGGTTTTTATCACTCTAATTTTTCTTGCAGTTCTTAATATTATTATTCTAAAGGACATTAAGCCACATGAGGAGGAAGCAGTTGCTCTCACTCAGAGGAATAAAGTTGTGAATCCATACTTGTCATTGCAAGACAGTCTATCTTGAATGGGTCAGAGAAAGAAGAAGCCAGTTGTAGTGACCAGTGACCTCCTGCTAATGAAAGTTATTTGCCAATCTAATATTAATAAGAAAGAAGTCTGCTGTTTTTCCTGCATGTATATCTAGTATTATCAAAACTGTTGATTACTACCTACTTCTAGTGATTACACGAATGCTCACCAACATAAGGAATCCAAAAAGAATTACTCGATGATTATTAATTCCTGAGCAAGAAACTGAAGACTTTGGGGGCACAGATGGTGTTTCATTACTGCTGCCAATGGAAGGCAAAGGCTTCAGGAGACAAAGGAAGACATGGGAAGTAAATAAATGGTTTAAAAAAAAACTTTGAGAATGTAATTTGGATTTCTGGACAGTGGCTTAAAATATGGAATGACAAGCCTCTTGTCCAACGGGATTCATTTAACTAGAGATTATAAAAGGACATTTGCCTGCAGTCCTGAAAATCTAATCAACAGGGTTTTAAACTAAAAAGAATGGAAGGAAAGAGGCAATGACAAGAGAAAACGGCACAGCTAGACGCGAGAATGAGGAGCTACAATGTAGAGAAAAGAATATCAAGTAGAGATACCTAGTAATTCATAAGAGACAAAAAATCTAAGAAAGGAGTCAGCAATAAAATCTATGGCTTCAGATGCTTATACATAAATGTGCAAAACATGGGTAACAAGTAAGGGGAACTAGAGTTTCCAATGCAAGGACACAGATTTTACTTCATATATATCTGATAATTTGTGGGATGGGACCTGATTGGAACAAAGTACATCTTTCCAGATGCTAGATTCTTACTCAAAAGAAGAAGGTATGTCCAGGTGAGAACATCTAGGATGGAGAGTAGCAAAGCATGTTGAAATTGGAGGGAGAAACAGGAGAGATATTGTCATTGGAGAATACACCATATACTACAAGGACAAAAGTTAATGGGGATGGTAGGGTCAAGTGAGGATTTTTTAGGGATGGGAGAGGGATAGCTCTGTTTGCTGGCAGCAAAGAAGAAGTCAGGAGAGACTGAAGATTAGTTTTGTTTTTTTTTTTAAGAAGGACAATAGAAAGGGCTGAGAAGGGTTGAAGGGTCCATAGAGAGATGTTTGCCCTGGCAAGGAGAAGGGCAACATCTTCATGTGAGAAAGAGGAAGAGATAGTGGGAGACTGTATCCGAATTAAGTGAGAGGAGGGGCAAAGAGGAGCTCTTGGTGAATGGCTTCAGTTCTTTCAGTGAAGTCATTGTCATGGTCTTTTTAGGGGAAAAAGGAAGAGGACACCATGGGAGGCATGAGAAGGGATGAAAAAATTTGGAAAAGCCTCTCTGCCAAGTGAGATAGTGAATCAATTAGAAAAGTGTAAAAGGATTGCCTTGCTGCAGTGAGGTCCCAGTTGAGATTATATAACATAAATTTGTTAGTGGACCCATTCAGCATAGTTTCATGAGCTTCTCCAGCTCCTTTCAGCAGCACACAAATAGGTATTAAGATAGTAGATGGTGGGATTAATTCAAAGTTGGAGTCTGGCAAAGCAAGATCACCAATAGGATAAGGGGGCAAGGGACTCAAGGTTACAGAACAATATGAATTGATTCACCAAGGGGTCAAAAGAGGGAAGGAGGAGCATGCAGCCAGTGCCTGGGAAAGAAGGGAAGGGTGGGGGACTAGGGTTTTGGGTAAAGACTAAGAAAAATTGTAGGGATTAAAAGGAAAAGGGAAAGATGAAATGATAAAAAAATCATGGTCTGACAAAGAATTTGAGAGTTCATGAACAGGAAAGAGTAACATGTTGTGAGTGATGACAAGATAGATGACCATCTCTGGGTAAGGGGCAGCAAAGAGATCAGTTTGGCCAGATAGTAGAGTGAGTCAAAGGGCATAATGTGCAATCAGTGAGGAATAGCAGACTGAAGCCTGATTGTGAAAAGTTCCAAACACCAAACAAGTAGTCTGTACAAGATGAGGAGACATTATAGCTTCTTAAGAAGAATAATGACATGGATAGAACTGAACTCTATAGAATAGCATTTCTGCAGCTGTGTGGAGTATGAACTACAAAAACTAGAGGCAGGGAGGTTAATTAGGAGACTATTGCAATAGTCCAGACAAGAGGTCATGAAAATCTGAATAAGGATGGTTATGAAGTAGAAAGGAAACACCTGTGAGATACGTTGTGGAGAATTAATAGAACATGGCAACTAATTCAATATTTTGGTGTGGAAAAGTTTCAAAAAAAAAAGCCATGAATTGTCTGACATGCACCCTACATTTTGGGAAAGCAAGTTAAACCTATTCCAAAATAGAATGGATTGCCTTAAAATGTAGTGGGGTTTCCCTCTCTTTGGAAGTCTTCAAACAAAAAGCAGGATAATAATTCCTAAACAAGGGATGGAGTACCTTCTTTTTTAAATTTTTACTGATAAATTTTGGTTTTATATCCTCTTCATTTCTGAATATTCTCCATCCCCTACCATGTGGGTCATCTCCTATGACCAAAAAAAAAAAATTAAAAGAATTTTCAAAAAGGAATTCAATAAAACTAACCATCAAATCAACCAATTTAGACAGCAAATGCAGTATTCCACATCCCTAGTTCCCCACTTCAATCAGACAATCAATCAATAAGCATTTATTAAACACATACCATACGCCAGGCGCTGTGCTAAGCACTTCTTCATAGAGGGGAAGGAGGTGCATTTTTTCATGTCTGCTTCAAGGGTCAATCTTGGTCATTACAATTACACAGAATTTATCTCCTTTTATATCTATTTATATTGTTGTAATAATTGTTTACATTATTTTCTTGGTTCTACTTCCTTTATTCTCTATCATATGAGTTCATGTGAGTCTTCCACATTTCTCTGAATTCTTCCTATTCACTGTTTTTTATAATGAGGTAACATTCCTCCACATTCATGTACCATGATTTGTTTAGCCATTCCCCAATTAACAAGTCTCTACTTTGTTTCCAGGTTTTTGCCATATACAGGAGATTCTTGCCTAGCAATGAGTCTAATTAGATGGTTTTTGTAATTCTGTATGATTCTGAGATCCTGTAGGTCTTTGTCAAGTGTGGAAAAGAATTAAAGAAAGCCAAAGGAGAGATAAGCATATTTTAAGATTCTTCATCATGCTCTAATGAAGGAACAAGAAGAAGGTGAGAAACTACAGTATGAAGGGCATTAGCTGAACAGGTGGAAGAACTTCATTAAGCTAAGGGTCATTAAAATGATTAAATGTACTTACAAGGACAGTTGTGAAATGTCTTTCCTTAGGAAGCTTCAAGAGTAGGATGGACTACCATCTGTCTAGGATGGTATGTAGGAGAGGCGTGGGCCAGGCTTAGATGAAGCAAACAGGAAAGTTCCCATGTAGATGTACACACTGTCCCTTTAATAGGTTCTGATTGGCCTCAGCTCCATTCATTTTCATTGGGCATTGGTAGAAACAGAATCAAAATGAATTAACTCTTTAAGTTAAAATCAAAATACCACCAAATCTCTACAGGCTGCTCAAATGCAGCCTTCTGAGAACAAAAGTGAAAAAAAAACAATCAAAAGCCTTGTTTTTGGGATGTGATGCTTGGAGACTAATTAAAAAGACTGCCTACAGAAGAAAACCCTCCTCTCTCTCACTAACAAAACAACCTAGTCAACCATTTTTAAAATCAGAGAGGACTCTATCCATTCTGGAAAGGAATTTGAAACTATCTGCAAATTACACACATCCTTTGATCCAGCAATACCACCACTAGGCCTACATGCTAAAGAAACCAAAGAAAGAGGGAAAGGAGCCATTTACAAAAGGTTTTTATTTACAAAAACATTTACAGTAATTCTTTTTGTTGTGGCAAAGAATTGGAAACTAAGGGAGTGCCTATTGATTGGGGAATGGCTAAACAAATTATGGTATATTAAGTATAACGGCATATTATTTCACCAAAAGAAATGATGAAGAGGATAGTTTCATAAAAACCCGTGAAGAGTGGTGTGAAATGATGCAAAATGATGGGATCAGAACCTGGAGAACAATTTATACAATAACATAAGGACAAATAACTTGGAAAGATTTAAGAAATCTGATCAATGCAATGACCAACCACGACTTCAGAGGAGGGATAAAGAAGCACACTACCTACCTCCTGACAGAGGAATGGTAGACTCACGGTGCAGAATGAAGCCTATATTTTTGAACAGGGCAAACCTGGGAATTAGTTTTGCTTCACTATGCATATTGTTATAAGAATTTTGTTTTTCTTTTTTTTTCATGAGAGGGAGAAGGGAGGAGGGATAGTGTTGCAAAGGAAGAAAAGAAGGAAGGAAGGAAAGAAGGAAGCAAGGAAAGGAGGGAGGAAGGAAGGAAAGAGGGTCATAGTAGTATTTTTTTAATGTATAAAAGAGACCAGAAAGAAGGCTGAACAAAAGCAATCACAGATAAGCAGGATATAATTAAAAGTTACACGTTGAATTTTTATATTCTGAAAAAGAAAAAGGAATCTGTACATAATAAAGATTCACAGCTTCACATACAATCCTTTTTATGTTCTCCTGTGTCTATGGAAGTGCTCATTTTAGTTGGCATTTATAAAAAAAAAACACCCCAGAAGAAGTGTTTAAAAAACCAAAAACAAGGAAAAATCAAACCAGAAGTTTGGTTCTAAAGCAGTGACCAACCTGAATTGACATAGTCCCTGAATCAAAGGAAGATAGGATCATGGATTTAGAGCTATAAGGGACCTCAGAGGTTATTGAGATCAACTCCTTCATTTTACAGATGAGGGAGCTGAAGCTGACAAAGGTTAAGTTACTTGCTATGTAATCACAATTAACAATTATGGGATTTGAACCTAGGTCCAGTGCCTCCAACTTCATCACTCTTTAGTACCGCATTGCTTCCCAAGGGCTAGGCCTTATAGTCAAATAAATCCCTTGACTTCTCATAGATGAAATATCAGCTCTATTGAAACTAGATAACCATAGGAGCAGGCCTTCCCAACAGATCGATCTCAATCAACCAGAAGGGCATACATCATTCACTCAGCTACATTCTCCTACCCTTTCCTGAACTCCATTACAGTAAGTATAATGCTTGAGGCTCTCAAATATATGCTGAAGTTGATGGGGCAGAAATTCAAACAATAGCCATATGAAAGATGCAGCCTCAGCTCTCTCAGGAAAGTCTCATTATCACAGACTCACTTAATATTGTAAACAGACACTATAGCTTCTAGAGAGAGGGGAAATACAAGGTAACCAGAGGCAAAGATTATAATCACACATATGTTTCTCCTGTCCATCTTTTATGAGTCAGCTTCTTGGGCAAGACACACATAGACATCCTCAGGTCAAGGAATGTGCCTAGAAATCCTGACAATGTGTCTACATTGTTCCTAAGCAATATAAGCTCATCTTGCTCCACAATGCTCTCCTAAGACAACCAAATCTGCCGCAAGGTTCCACAGTAGTGGTTGATCTATTACTACAAGAAGTAAGGCCTATTTTCTTCCTCCTTAATTTCTCTTTCACGTGCTGTCCTTGGAATATCCCCAAATGATAGGAGCTTACCTCAATGCAATGACCAACCACGACTCCAGAGGAGGGATAAAGAAGCACGCTACCTACCTCCCGACAGAAGAATGGTATGATGTCCTTCAGATAATGCTAACCTAGCGGGATTCTCGTAGCTTCTTACTGGCCCTGACCATGGTTCTGAAAGAAGGTAGCCAGGGCCAGACCCTTTTGAGAAATGAATTGGAACAATATTATCAGGAGGAGTATATAACCAGGATGACAAGGGCCCTTCAGAGCATGCCACATGAGTATTGACTAAAGTAACTGGAAACATTCAGTAGAAGAGAAAACTTAGGGGGATGTGATGCTTTCTCCTAGTACCTGAGTGACATTTATGTGATGGAGAGATTCAAATTGTTCTGCTTGGTCTCAGAGGGCAGAACTAGCAGCAATGGGTAGAAGGTGCAGAGAAAAAGATTTCAGTCTGCTGTATGAAAAAACTTTAAAATGTCTAAAATAGAGGGGGCAGCCTCAGGAGACAGTGGGTTATCCATTAGTCAGTCAGTTAATGAGCATCTATTAAGTGTTTACTATGGTGCCAGGTACTGTGCTAAGCACTGGGAATACAAAAAAAAGGCAAAAACTCTCTCTCTCTTTCTTTCCATATGTCATATATACACATATATAATATATGCATTATGTATATATTTATATGTTTGTTACAAGGGTTTTGTTTGGGGGGGGAATTTGAGAAGAAAAAATAAATGCTTGCTAATTGAAAAAATTAATTTTAAAAAATGCTAAAATAATCCCTACAATCAAGGATGATAAACTTGTATGTACTATGTACATACAAGTTATATACAGAGTAAATGGAAGGTAATCTCAGAGGAAAAAGCACAAGCAGCTGGGGTAGAGGGGTGGGGGAACCACATCCAATAATGAAGTTCTCTGAGTAGAGGCTGGTCATCTATTAGGGATATGGTTGAGGACATTTTAGGTCAGGTACAACCTGTATGGTCTCATCCAACTTTAAGATTCTGTAATTTCAAGATACTTGTCTATGTCATGTCCCCTCTACTAACTCAACAAGTACTTAATAAGTACTTATATTATTCTAGGAATTGGGGGTGCCCTTAAAGAGCTTACATTCTACTTGAATATTAGTGTATTTTATCTCTAAACTTTGAATTAACCTCAGTGCTTAATATAGTGCTTTGCATGGAAAGCGCTTGATAAATATTTATTGAATTGAAATGAGTTGGTATTACTTGTCTCCCCTACTTAGCCTCCATAGTCAGCCTTCTTTAGTAACCAAGATTCTCTCACTACCCTAAAATTTACTGAACTAACCACACCAATCCCTAACCCTAGCGACCCCCATGGTCCACTTTCTCTGCTCCTACTTTAAAGTTCCAGAGCATCAATAAAGCAAGTCACAGAATCATGTCAAATTTAGCACAAATTTTATGCCACGTTTACCTCAACTGGACCCTCACTGCTAAACAGGAATCTTTCGCCTCTTTTCACAAATCCAGCACTCAGTATAGTGCCTGGCACAAAATGTTTATTGACTGAGTGATTGATCTGCCTATCACGTTTGTCAGAGTGGCTACCTCATGTTCTTCATTCCCCTAGTCCCACACCTACCTCTTTCACTGTGATGACCTCAAAGCCTATTCTACTGAGAAATGCAGGACATATTCTGTTCATCTTCCCTTTTTTCCATCTGTCACTTAACCACCACAGAAGTTCTCTCTTTTCCTAAATCCTTCCAAACTTAATCCATCTACCTACATTCTTTACCTTATCTCTTCCTTCTCTTGGGCCTTGGTCCATCAATTATCCCCTGATTTTCTTGTACCTTCAATCTCTCCACTACTGACTCTTTAATTTTTGCCTAAACAAAAGATCAAATCTCCCCTATTATATTCCCTGTCTCCCTTAACTCCCCTATCCCTCCAACATAAACCATAAGTTTTATAAAAGGGTAGGGAATGTGTCTATCCTTAGAATTCATTTAGTCCCAAGTGTAGAGCTCTGCCTACATTGTATGCTAATTTGTCAAATTTCCTCACCACTAAGCTACCATCTCTCTCTACCTTTCCTTTCATTCAAGAAGTAGTCAATAATTTAGCAAACATTTATTAAATATCCATTATGTTCAACGCACTGTGCTGGGTTCTAGAGATACAAAGATAAAAAACAAACACAGTCTCATCCTATATGGTACACATACAAATGAATATGACACAAGGTAGATGGTGGCAGAAGCAGAAAAATAATAAAAAACAAAGTACTCTAAGAGGGTTTGGGGATGGAGGGATCCACTTGATTCAATGGGAGAATAGGATGGGGAAGGTAGGCCTACATGTAGCTAGACCTGGGTGGAAAAGAAGGATTTCAATATGTAGAGATTAGAAAGGAGTATACTAAAGAAAACATGGGAGATGACTTGTACAAATGCCCAGAGGGAGGAGACAGCAAGATAAGATCAAACAGCTACTCCTTCAGTTTGGCTAGAACACAGGATTACCAATCACTACCATTGTTAAATGGTGGTTCTCTTCCTACCTGTCTGACCCTTTATTCTGTCACTTTTGTTGGATCATCATTATGTCCCTGTCTAATAAAGTGGGCATCCTTCAAGGGGTTGTCCTTAGCCCTCTTCTCTTCTTTCTTTTTACTTGGGGATTTCACTAGCTCCCAAGTGTTCGATTATTACGGGCAGCTGGGTAGGGCAGGAGACAAAGTGTTGGACATGGAGCCAGGAAGACCTGAATTGGAATACTGCCTCAGATACTGGAATACTGGGCAAGTCACTTACCTAATCTCAACCTTAGTTTTCTCATCTATTAAATGGGGATAATAATAACCTACCTCATACGGTTGTTCAGATGCTCAATATTTAAAGTTGCTTGCGAACCTTTAAGAGTTATATAAATAGAAGCTATTGGAATTATCATCAATAACATCACCTCTATGCAAATGATTCCTAAATCCTTTTATCTGGCTTTAACCTTTCTCCTGAACTTTAGTCCCATATCACCAGCTGTGAGGGTGATATCCACCTGAATACACATCCTCCAAAGCACGGTTCAGAGGCCACCTCCTCCTGAGGCC
This sequence comes from Vombatus ursinus, assembly GCF_900497805.2. Taxonomy (NCBI): domain Eukaryota; kingdom Metazoa; phylum Chordata; class Mammalia; order Diprotodontia; family Vombatidae; genus Vombatus; species Vombatus ursinus. The sequence goes on along the minus strand of NW_020947062.1, from coordinate 7,143,622 downwards.
CCTTCTGATATTACAGTTGTTAAGAGTTTTCTCCCTCCCCAAATGATTTTGTATAATTTTGTATACACTTTGTATTTACCTATCCGTGTACATATTTTATCCCCTACTTTCCAATGTAAGGTCTTCGTTTCTTTTCTTTTTTTTTTTTTGTCTCTTGTTCACAGCTGGTAGCGCAGTACCTTGCATATATAGTAGGAGGGCAATAAATACCTATTGAATTGAACTGAATTGGATAACACGACTTCTTTGAATGGTTAAATTTGACCTGCTGAATAAGAAATTCTATTTTAGGTTAGAGAGGTTAAGGGAAAGAGGGTGACAAGAGGGAAATGCTGAAAAGCATAGTTTGAGACCAAATCTGATCAAAGTTTCACTAAAAGTTCAAAGGATAAAAAGGAAAGAAAAAAGTAAAATGACATAAAAGATAATAAATAGGAAAACCAAACATTCATTGGGCAGCTATCTAGGATATCACCTACACAGCAACTAAGGCCGGAGCACACTCAGAAAAAGCAGAGAAAATTTATTATAGAATATTCCAAACTGACATAATCACAAGAATGCAAGCTTCTAAGGAAAAATGATTGCTCAGGTCAAACCTTCCAAAAACATTTAGAATCTACATTTGAGGAACTCAGAAAACATGATCACAAATAAAGTCTCTCTGCCCTCAAATATCTTCCTTCTCCAAAATATCTTTACAGAGCTATCAAAATAAATCCACAAGTCACTCCTCTGCTAAAAAACTTGAGTGGTTTTCTCTTGCCTTTCAAGATCAAACACAAACCCTTTAGTTTGGCATTCAAAACTCTCCACAATCTGATACCAACTCACCTTTCTAACCTTATTCCATACTATGCCCTTCTTATATTCTCTTTTATAGCCAAACTGAACTACTGATCTTTTCTGATCTCAGCCTGTCTTCTCTCTTGCCTCCACACATTCGTACCAGCCTAGAATACACTCCCTCCACACCTCTGACTGCTGTGATATCTCTCTACCTTGAAGACTTGGGTCAGGTGTTACATCCTCCAAAGAAGCCTTCCCTAATCCCTCTCCCACCCTCTCTTTTTCCTTAAATTTTCTTAAAGCACTTTTCTGACTCTCTCCTTTCCCCTCATCATAGTCTATGTTGTAGCATACTTCAGGGACATGTCATAATCCCCTTGGAGATTGTATCCCCAATGTCCAAAACAAGGCTGTGCACCCAGTAACTGGTACTTAATAAATGTCTCTGGCATTCAAATGAGTTGGAAACCAGCAACATCAAGCACTTTCCATTTGTTTAAACATTTCTATAACTTGTAGGTGCCACAGCTAATCAGACACATTGGCTTATGCCTTATTGCAAGTGAATGATTTCATTAAGGATCTGTGCTTTCATTGTTGTGAAAACTCTCTTCACCAATGCAGATCACAACCCTCCCTCACTTAGGAGATGGTCTTGAACTGAAGTTTTTGTCAAAAATTTCATGATCCTATGGCCAGTTTGGTGATGATCTAACTTAGCTCAGCTGGTACAAAGACAAGAATAATAATAATAATAACAATATTTTATGGTGCTTTCTATAGGCACTGTGTTATAAATGCTTTACAAATATTATCTGAGTTGATCCTCACAACAACCTGAGAGGTAGGTGCTATGATTATTCCCATTTTACAGATGAGGAAACTGAGGCAAACAGAAGTTAAGTATTTGCCTAAGGTTACACAGTTAGAAAGTGTCTGATGCTGGATTTGAACTAAGGTCTTCCTGACTCTGAACCTGGTGCTCTATTCACTGCACCACCTAGCTAACCCTGCCCAATAGACATACAGACTGCTGTTGAACCCACACTAAAAATCTCTCCAGGATGAAAGAGACTACCAGAGTTTGTCCTCCACTGGCATAGATGTCTTCAAGAACCTTTACCAAGATGAGATATCTAGGGAGAGATCAGGTAACGGAGGCAGGGAAGAGCCAAAGCAAACTAATGAATTGTGGATGGATTTTACAATGGGTTTCACTACCAGGATTAATTATTTTAAATAAGAAGCTCTATTTTAAGTTGGCCATTAGAAAACTAAACTATGTACACAAGTATATCTTAAATCACACATACCTTGTCTATGCTAAGACAACATTTTCTTCAGCAAAAACTTTTCATCAGGATCTGAGGCCTTGAGAAAACAAGGGCATACAGCATCATAGTTGACAAAAAAATTTTTCTTCCTTGTGAACATTAATTGATGTTTTGTTTTTAGACATAAAGGAAAATCCCTACATGTATTAAGGTATGACCCATCTGTGACCCTAGATCAGTTCATTCAATACGTCTCTTTAACAAATACTTATTTATTAACTATCTATTTGCAGAGGAATGAGCTGAACCTGAGGAAGATAAAAGGTAGAGTCAAGTCACAGGTCCAAGCATCATGGAATACACAGTTTAGTAAGGGAGAAGACTCATAGATAAACACCATAAACCACACCCATATATGGTAAGTAGGCAGCTAGGGAGCACTGGGCTTGGAATCAAGAAGATTCATTTTCATGAGTTCAAATCTAGCCTCGGGCACTAGAAGTGTGACGCTGGGCAGGTCACTTAACCCTGTCTGCCTCAGCTTCCTCATCTTTAAAACGAGCTGGAGAAGGAAATGGCAAATCACTCCAGTGTCTTTGCCCGGAAAACCCCAAATGGGGCCATGAAGAGTCAGACACTACTGAAAGGACTCAACAAAAATAGAAGTACATTCTATTTGAGCAAAGTGTTATTATTTGAGGTCTGAAGGTACCAAGCACCTAAAAAGTAATGAGCAAGAGACCACAGAATAGACTTTGAACACTTTTCTATCCTTAGGAAACTACTCGGCACTTTTAGCAATTAAATTTTTACCAGAGAGAAGTTGTGATGGAATGTAATAATTGTTGAATTTAGAATAAGAAGACCTGAACCCAAGTCTCATCTCTGATACCTACTAGTTCTATAACTTTGGGCAAAGCTTTTTACTTTCTGAGCCTCAGATATTTCCTAGGCTATTAAATCAGCTTAATAATTCCTACTCCACCACCTAATGGGGCTATTGCAAAGTTCAGCTAACATAATATACATAAATTGTATCTATTTTTTTTTAATCTTACCTGTGATTTCTTTCATGTAAAGAAACTCCTACCAATGCAGATCAGTAACTGTTCTCCAATTTATAATCACAGAAAGCTGCTTTCCTGAGCACTGGGAAGTTAAATGACTTGTCCGGGGTCACACAGTTAATATATGTCAGAAGCTGGGTTAAAACCCAAGGAATGCAAGGAAGTTCTCTATCCACTACAAAAGGAATGCCTCTCCATAATACATTCCATAAACATGAATTATGATTGTTGTTGTTTTTACTGTTGTTACTGTTATATTCTCCCTGCACACAGGGAAATATAGTTCAATAAATATGGAATCACAAAGATTTAAAATACTATATCAAGAAACCAAGGATTTAAGAATTAAAGATGTCATTGAAATCTTTCCAAAAGGGCTCTATAAAACAAGATTAAGTATTAATGAGCTATGGAAAATCCATACCAGTACGTGTGTCTAGAAAGTGAACTTTCTAGTTCCAGGATGGAAAAAAACCAACAGGCAAGCCTGGAAAGCCCATAACAAAGCACGAAGCAGAAAATATAAGAAGGGGGAAAGGGGGACTGAGAAAGGCAATAGTCAGTATATCTAAGGCAACAGTTCAGGATGCAGCTTGACAAATATCACTCCTAGCTCATAAACAGCAAGAATAAATTGTGGTAGAAAGAGAAACAGATTTATGACTAAAGAATGGTCACTTGATACCTTTGTTATCTTGGGTAAGTCCCCTCCTCTGCCTGAGCTTCAATTTCCTCATCTTTTTTAAAATAAATGATTAAACTACAGAGGTGTATAGAGACATGGCATGTCCAAGATGAAACAGACCTTAGCAATTATATAGGCCAGCCAGGGGTAGGGAACCTGCAGCCTCAAGGACCCTTGTAGGTCCTTGGGTGAAGTCTTTTGACTGAGTTCAAGTTTTACAGAACAAATGCTTTTATTAAGGAGATTTGTTCTGTGAAGTTTGGATTCAGTCAAAGGGCCACACTTGAGGGCCACATATAGCCTTGAGGCTGCAGGTTTCCTACCGCTGGACTAGATGCTCTTAGGGTCCCTTCCAGCTTTAACACTGAGCCCTGTAATTACTGTTATTGCTATTAATAGGTTATCTAAATTTTATTTCTCAATGACTGTGAGTTCCTCAAGGGCAAGGTCTCCAATTTATGGTTTTTCAGTGTTTCCTATAGAATCCTGTAGAGGTTTTACATGCATCAAGTACTCAGCCAATACTATAGTAGATTCATTTTAGGTTTTACACATAAAAATCAGAACTCTTTGAAAGGAAAAAAATATTGAAAATTGGGAGGTAAACTACCATATAAATTATACTTTTATTTATTGTGACAGCTTTTCTACAATTCTTTTAAATCAATTAAAAACATTTTATTCCTTTTCAACATCAGTAGTCTGCTTGTCTTTTTCACTTTAATTGTCATTATCTTCTGAGTACAATCAGATTTATACAGAAAATTTCAGGGAAGAAATACGCTGCCTAACATCCCACCATTGGTTTAAAAAACCCTAAAGTGTTATTTGTCACTTAGTAAGTGCCAGGAGTATATGAGATACCACTTTTAGTCAAGGGTATTGTCAGATCACCTCAATACATCTGCACTGTTATTTTAAGAGTAATTTATCACTGTCCATGATTTAGGTGGAGAGAGGAAAAGTTGAAATTAAATTCTAGCTATGTTAGGGGCCACCTATGAGAATAAATACCTTCATTAGTCTTTGATAAGACTAGTCAAAACTCGCCCCCCCCCAACAATGCTTTTATTCTTCTTGTGTATAATTCTAAACTGTTTTCCAGAATGGCTTTACCTATACACAAATCCACCAACAGTGTATCAACATAGCTGTTTTCCCACAGCCTCTCCAACATCTATTGTTTTCTTTTTTTGTCATCTTTTTTAATCTGATGGGTTTGAGGTAGAATCTCATAATTGTTCTAATTTGCATTTCCCTAATTAGTAGTGATTTAGAACATTTTTAATATAATTTTTGATAGCTAAGATTTCTTCTCTTGAGAAATGCCTGTTCATATCCTTATACCACTTATCAATTGGGGAATGGCTCTAAGTCTTGTAAATTTTAATTAATTCCTTATATATCTTAGAAATGAGACTTTTATCAGAGAAATGCGCTACAAACATTTTCCCTAGGCAGTTGTTTCCCTTTTAGTCTTAGTTGAAGACTAATTTGAATTTATTTGTGCAAAAAAATTGAATTTGTTGAATTTGTGCAAAAAAAATTGTTATGTAACCAAAATTATCCATTTTATCTTCTATTATCCTCTCTATCCCTTGTTTGATCATGAACTTTTCTCCGATCTATAGATGTGATATGTAATGTTTTCCATGTTTCTCTAATTCATTTATGATGTAGCCTTTTATATCTAGATCATTTATCCATTTGGAGTAAAGTTACTAAACTGCATGCCCTTTGACTTAGTTATATTACTGCTATACTCAAAAGAGACCAAAGATATAGGAAAAGGTCTTATATGTACAAAAATATCTACAGTGGGGGTTTTTTGGCAGCAAAAAAAAAAAATAAATAAAGCCCTGGAAACTAAAGAGATGCCCATCAATTGAGGAATCGTTGAATAAGTTGTGGAATATGAATGTGATGGAGTTATGTTATTTTAGGAGAAATGAGGAAATAGATGGTTTCAAAGAAACATGAAAGACTGATATGAACTGAAGCAAGAGTAAAATGTACAGAACCAGAAGAATAACTTATACAATATAATATCAATATTGTAAAAACAAGCAATTTTAAAGACTTTTATAAACTGATGAAGAATGAAATGAGCAGAACCATGAGAACAAACAACTTTGAAAGATATAAGAACCATTAGCAATACAATGACCTTCCATGATTCCAGAAGACCAAGAATGAAACATACCATGCACTTCCTGACAGAGAGGTAACAGATTTAAAATGGAGAATGAGGCATGTATATTTTTGCATACAGCCAATGAAGGAATCTGTTTTGTTTAACTCTGCATGTTTGTTACAAGGAATTTGTTTTTTTTCCCTTTGTTTTCAATGGGGTTGAAGGTAGATGAGAGAGAAAACAGATTTCTGTTCATTTTTTAAATTAAAAAAATAGAGAAGGGATGTGGAACAGATGTGGAATGTTGCTTGCACTTTCAGATGAGGTCACTATATTGTTGTTTTGCTTAATTGTTTTACTTTGTTACAAGAGACTTCTCAAGGGTGAAGGTAATCTATAAATGCTTGTAATGTAAAGACAAAACACATCAATAAAAGTTAAAGAAAATTTTAAAACAGGTATTCTACATAAATACTTACTGAATGGATAAATGAATGAGCAAATGAATGAACGTTAAGGTAAGTTTTAAAGTCTTTGGATGACATATCATTCTGCACTTGACATAATATAATATACATCATTGCTATTTCTGTGCATATTTCATGGGATTTATAGGGGAGAGGGACCCTAAAAATGCAGAATACTAAAGCTAGAGGGAACCAACAGGTTACCCATCCCTGAACATTATTTGAGGATTTCCACTGAAGATACCTAAATCTTGAGGCAGCCCATTCTTCTGAGTAGCTCTCTGATTTTTAGGAATTATTTTCTTTTTACTGAGTCAACGCACTCACTTTCCAAAGGCTGAAAACCAAGACCCAGAGCCCAAATTAACATGGGTAGCATGTAAAAGAGCTGTATTGTTAACCCAGACCCTCTGTCTCCAAATCTAGCATCTCTCCTACAATGTGGGCTGCCAGAGCCAATGCCTCATTGTTCTTTGCCTCACCAGCAGTGAGCACAGGACTGGCACACAGGAGGCACTCAGGGAGAGTTACTGACATGCTGACACAACTGGGAAGCGGTCATGGGATGTAGGGAATGACAGGGAGGAAGGAGGTTGGGGTAGGTGCTCAGTGTCATTGACACAAATGTACATGTGACAGAGGCAATTTTTCCAGGCAACATAGACTGTGCCAGTATCCATCACAGGAACATCTGTTTCTAATCTAACACCCTTCTGAGTCGTCGTCATCGGCGTCCGCCCTAGGACAGAGTCTGGTATTTTTAACAGACTGCTTAATCAGATGGTGTCATTGCTGAGTAATTTCTTACATGTTTTATCTTCAAGGCTAAAAACAGTCTAAGCACCTTTAATTGATGAGGCTGTCAGGAAGGAATGGATGACAAGAATCCTTTCTTTTCACTAGCACTAGCATGATGAGGCATTTCACACTTCTAAAACAGTTTCAAATAAACTGATGTAGAATTCTGACTCCTTTTTTTTGTTAGCTCCCTCTCTCGGACTATTTCTTTTCCTCACTCCCCACATCTAACCAGTTGCTAAATCCTCTTGTTCCTAGCTCGGTAACATCTCTTATGCTCATCCAGACCTCTCCATTTATTCTGCTATCACCCTAGCTAAAACGCCCTTCTCGCCTCTCCCCTGGACCACACATTAGCTCTATAATAGTTACGCCTCCCTTTACTTTCTCTTCTCTCCAATCCATTCTTCATGAAGCTATGAAAATCATCTTCCATTTAACGCACTGATTTAATGAACTTCCTTTTCTAATAACTCCTGTTTCTATAGTGCTTTCAGGTGCCTTACAAAACCTCATGAGGCAGGTAATTTAAATGTCACTGTCCCCATTTTAGAGCTGAAAAAATTAAGGCTTGGAGAAGCTATTCTTAATTATGAAAAAGCATTGTCACAGACATGCATTTATCTAAAGAATATTGTACTAGAGCAGGGTGTTGACTATAAATGTATGAAAAGGTTTTCTCTCTCTCTCTGAAACTCTACTCAAAAATGTATATGGCTCCCCATAGGATAAAGTACCCCTTAAAGTGGCATTCAAGACCCTCCACAATATGGTTCAAACATACTATTCTAGCTACGACTTGTCCAGTTTTTATCTGATTCTGCCCTCCTTCCACAATGCATTGATGCAAGTCATCTCCCATGCCTAGAATTCATGAGGAATAGCTTGCACAAATGTACAGAAATAGTGCTACCAACTTATAATGTGATATGGGGCCACTTCACCTTTCTTAGCCTCAGTTATCTGAGCTGTAAAATGGGGATCGCACAGGGGCAGCTAGATGGCGCAGTGGATAAAGCCCCTGCTTTGGCGTCAGGAGGACTTGAGTTCAAATCCAGCCTCAGACATTTGACACTTACTAACTGTGTGACCCTGGACAAGTCACTTAACCCCAATTGCCTCACCCAAAAAAAAAATAAAACACAAAAAACAGGGATCACATCCATACTCTCTTTCTCACAAGTTGTTGGGAGGATAAAGAAAAGATGAGTGTAAAGTACTTTGCATCCATAAATCATGGACATCCTATTAAAATCCTTCTCAAGCCCCAGTTAAATTTCCACCTCTTCCTTCAGGAATCCTCTAATCTATGCCCCACACCTCCCACTTATAACTAGTCTCCCTCCTGAACTTTTCTTAGAGCACTTTGTCTAGTTCTATTCTTTGCCATTATAGATGTATATATGTCCGCACACTCCCTCCTATCATACTAATTCTTCTTACAATTTGACAACAGGGTTTGTGCTATATCTTATCTTTTTATCCCCTGAATCTAGTCAGTCAGTCAATTGGCATGTATTAAGTGTTTACTGTATGCCATGCACTGTGCTAAGTGCCAGGACTATAAGTGTTACATATAAGCACTTTATACATGAAAATGAAGCTCAGAGAGGCTATTTTCAAGAAAAAGTATTGGCACAGACATGCATTTGTCTAAAGACCATTGCACTAGAATGGGATGTTGACTGTAAGAGTACGAAAAGCTTCTCTCTCATTTGACAGATGAGGACTGTTGTGCGACTGTTGTGAGAATCAGATAACATCTGTAAAGTAATTCGCATAGTGCCTGGCACATAGTCAATGCTATACAAATGCTTATCCCCTTCCCTTAAGTGGGCTGTCTGGGGTCACACAGCTAGTAAGTGTCTGAAGCATCATTCAAGCTCAAGTCCTCCTGACTCCAAGCCTAGCACTCTATCCGGTGCACCACTGAGCTAGCTAGCTAGCATAGAGTAACCTATACATTGAAGAAAAAAAAAAGTCTTGACCCAACTTATGTAAACATGTGATTTTTAAAAAAATTAAGATCTTTATTCCATAACAACCCATTTAATTTAAGAATCATTTATGAAGCACCTATCCAGGCTCTGCTTGGAAATGAGGAAGCTGCAGGGATGAAAAAGGTAGAGTCTGAGCCCACAAGGAATAATTACAAAATAAGGCAAAATATGATAAGAACCAAAAGGGAGGTTCAAACACTGAGGTAAAGAGGCAATGAGGGGTAGAGGAAAGAGCACTAGATTTAAAGCCAAAGAGCCTGAGATGGAGTCCAGGCTCTGCCATTTAATACTTACCTGTGTGACCTTGAGCAAGTCACAACTACTTCTCTAGGCTTCAGTTTCCTCATCTGTAAAATGAGGGGCTGCAATTAAATGATTCCTAAGGTCTCTTCCAGCTCTAAATCTCTACTGTATAAATTCGACCTAAGTTTGAATCTTGGCCCTTTCTACTCACCACAAGTCTACAGCTGGGCAAATCACTTCATCTCTAAAATAAGGGGGTCAGGCTAGATAATATCAAAGGTCCCTTCCAGCATTTCTGGCTGTAATAATCTAAAAATGGAATAAATGAACTTTCAAAACATGAAAAGAACATCTAAAAACATACTTCCCACTGATTAAAAACTAAGTGCTAATTATTCTACCTCAAGAGCTCTATTTATAGTTGATGAGTTCCCAATTTATTCAACTGACACAAGCAGTATGTCCCCTAGAAAGGCCAAATAAGGAAGAAGTGTATTACCTTGCAACTCCTTGTATCCCAAGCTTTAATTTCTGGGCTGAATCCTCCACAAAGAAAAACATTAGGCTCATTTGGATTAAATTTCACAGTGCTGATTCTAAATTCATTTTTGCAGCTAAACAACTGTGTTCCTATGATAGACAAAAAAGATGAAAAAGGGTTAGAAAACATTTAAACCAAAAAATAAATATTCCCAGGAAGTCATACTGAATGAATGAATGAATGAAAGCATGAATGACTGTGAAACATCAGAACATGTGACCTGGTTAAGTAATGAGTTTCTTATTCCAAGAGGTATTAAAGCAGAGACCAGATTATGCTCAGGAATACTATGGAGGGGAGATCACATATAGAGGTTGCCATCACAACATCAATCATTCATTTCACAAATATTTATCAAGCATCTACTAGGTTATATAGCATCATCATCAATGACAAGCATTTAGCAAGTACCTACACTGTGATAAATGCTGGGAATATTAAGAAAGGCAAAAACAAAGTCCTTTTTCTCAAGAAGTTCACATTCTAATGGGGAAGACAATAACATACCAACAATTACGTACATATAAGATATATACAGAGTAAATGGAAGAGGACCTCACAGGGAAGGTATTAGCAATGGGAGGAATGAGAAAAGGCTTCTTGCAGAAGGTGGGAATTGGGTTAAGTCTTGACAGAAGCCAGGAGGAGAAGATGAGGAAGAAGAGCATTTCAGAAATAAGGAATAGCTGGGGCAGCTAGGTGGAGCAGTGGATAGAGCACCGGCCCTGAAGTCAGGAGGACCTGAGCTGAAATCCGACCTCAAACCAAACACTTGACACTTACTAGCTGTGTGACCCTGGGCAAGTCACTTAACCCCAACTGCCTAAAAAAAATACATAAATAAGGAATAGCCTACAAAAAAAGTGTCAGGAGATGGAATGTTATAGGTAAGGAACAGCAAAAAGGCAGGGAGGAGTCACTAGATTATAGTGTAAGAAACTGGGAAGGCAGAAAGGGGGCAGGTGGCAAAGAGCTTTAAACACCAAATGAAGGATCTTATATTTTATTCTAGAGCTAAGAGGGAGCCTCTGGAGTTTACTGGTATAGGAGTTAGGGGCAGAGGACATGGCCAGACTTTCAACTTAGGAAGATTACTTTAACAGCTGAGTGGAAGATAGTCTGGAGTGGGGAGAGACTTGAGGCAGGGGCACTGGCCAGTAGACTTTACAGTAGTCTTGGTGTGAGGTGAAGAGGGCTTGCCCCAGGTAACAGTTATGTCAATGAAGAAAAAGGGACATATATGAGACACTGTGAAGTTAAAAACGACAGCCATGACGACAGACTGAATATATGGGGAGAATGCAAGTGAGGAATCAAGGATGACAACAAAATTTCATGCCTGGGTGACTCAGAAGATAATAGAGCCCTCAATGGCAATAGGAAAGTTTGAAAGAATAAAAAGCTTGGGGGGAAGGATAATGAGTTCTGTTTTATACATGCTGGGTTTGAGACATTATTGTGCTAGGTGCTAGGAAAGGTATGCAATTTAGCTAAGATACACAGTTCTTGCCTATGTGCAGCTCACAATCTGAAAGGTAGGGGTGGAGGGAGATGGTATAATAAATTTAGAAATAAACCATCTATAAAATATAACCTGTTCATAAAACAGGTGCTAGCAAAGTGCTATGTAATGTCTGAGGGCAGAGGGGTCACCTCCTATTCTTTTGGGGGGGAAGTGGTATTTAAGAAAGGCTTCGTGTCAGAAGGACATTTGAGCTGAGCTGAAATAGTTGGTTAGGATTTCAATCAATACATGTGAGTATAATCATTTAATATTTATGTACTGTCTACTATGTACAAGGCCCTAAGTTCAGTACTGTGGGTCCAAAGGGAAAAGCGAGCACAGTCCTTCTACTCAAGAAGTATAAAATTTCTATGAGAGATAAGGTGCACACACACATAAGTTTTATACAAGGTAGAATTTGATAGGGACAAAGAACAGATCTAGACAAAGTGTCCTTGGAATATCTGAGAAGGGAGAGATGACTTTTGGCTGGGAGGATTTAGGGACTACTTAACAAGAAAGCAGTACCTAAGTTGGGCCTTGAGGGGAAAAAGGGATTTCAACAAGCAGACTTGAAAAGGGAGTATTCCCAGGCAAAGGTGATGGCTCATATGAATGCATGGAAATTGGACAGCGGCAGGAGATGACTGGGGAACCATTAGGAGTCAAGTTTGGCTGAAGCATACAGTGCATAAAGAGGAATATTGTGCAATCAGGCTAAAAAGATAAGCTGAAGTTAGTCTGTGGAGGGCCTAAATGCCAGGGTCAAGAGTTCATAGTTTAAGCAACAGGGAGCCACTGGTGATTTTTGAGCAGGGAAGTGACACATTCAAAATCAGGCACAAAGAAGATTATTTTGGTAGCTGTTTGAAAGACAGATTAGAAAGAAGAGAAACTGGGAGAAGTAAGAGTGATTAGTAAGGCTATAATGAGGAGAGGAGGTAAGGGTCTGAATTTGGGTGGTCACTTGTGACAGGAAATGTGAGAGATGATGTTGTGGTGTTAGAACCTACAAAATATAATAATTGATTGGATGTTAGGGAAGAGAAAAGAGTCAAAGTTAACACCAAAGTATTTTCAAAGGTAGAAAGGCTGCAGTCTCAAAAATGCGAACTACGGTTTTGCAAAACGTTTTGAAAGAATGTTAATCATGAAAGCAGCAAAAATAGCAACATATAACTAACTCATGCTTTAATAATGATACTACAACTAATTATAGCAGCTTATTTTTATAAAGTACTTTACAGTTCATAGAGGGTTTTATATATGCTCATATAATCTTCATGTGAGGTCAAGTTTTGTTGTGGCGGGAGGAGTGAGGGAGGGGAGAGGATCTTTACTTCTGAGTTCATCAATGTGGGGAGCTTCTGGTGTGAAAAGCCCTCTACCAACACAGATCAGCAATTCCTCTGTAGCTTATAGTCTTAGAGAATTGTTTGGGGTATTAAGAGGAAAGATGCCTTTCACTTTGTAGATACTCATTGAATTGGTTGACTAAGTGCCTTGTTAAGCTGGTGAATATTTCCTAACTGGATTCTGCTTTAAATACTTTCAAGTATTACATAAATGTCAGTGTTTATTTCATATTACTTCTCTTCATGTATTTTACATTCTAGTCAACCAAATCTATCTTGTGATGGAAACTATAATCAACTCATAAGGTATTACTTGAACTGAACCAAAAGAGTTGCCATTCAAAAGAAGTGTAAACATAATCCTAATTGATGAACTTCTTAATTGTTCTTCCTTGTTGTCCACATCATGAGTTCAGATACCAGCCTTAATATACAGATCACTTAACAGTGAAATATACAAAGGAAAAATGAGGGGCATTACAGCTAGATTAAGTTTGGTCCCTTTAAGTGAGGGGTTATCTAATAAATGGAACTGCTGTATAAAATAACCTCAAATGAAATTGTTTTTCTTACAGTTGACTTTTCTCTCCCTTTCCTGAAGCTTCATGCTAGAACCCACCTTCTCCCTCTTCTTTTATGTAGGCCAGTTGGTAGCCAGACTCAGAAGAAGATGTACCCAATTACTGAACTCTCCCATGGAGGGGGAAAAAATGTGTGGAGTATTTCATCCTATATTCTTTCTGACAATATGGGCTCAAACAACCCAGTATCAGTCAAGTTCCTGCTCCCTGGGAACAAGAAATGGGTCAGCTAATGGGCCTTCAGAAGTTTATTTTGACTAAAAATTAATAGCAATCTAGTCAAAAACATGAAGGGGAACTATAAAACCGCGGAACCATAGAATGTCAAAGAAAGAAGGGACTTTGGAATCTTCAGGACGTTAGAATCAGGAAATAAGGAATACTGAAGCTAGAAGAGACCTTACAGTTGTGTGGTGTGACCTGTACTATTTCTAGACACATACTGCAAACTCACTAGTAGAGAGAAAAAATTACCCTCCAAAGAAAATCCACGCCTGACATTCAAGGCATTTCTTTCAAGATTCAGCTCCAATCTCTTTGTTCAATCATATCCCCCTTTTCCCCTTCTTGTACTCTCATGAATTCAAGCCAAATTGGAAAGTGCTGTGCCTCATGCACTCCTGACTCGGTGCCTTTAGCCAGATTTCCTATTCCAGAAATTCCCCTAAATGCCTCACTCCCTTCCTATCTAGCTTATATTATGGAAATATGTTTTGCATGACTTCATATGTATAATCGATATCATATTGCTTGCCTTCTCAAGGAGTGTGGGAGGAGCAGGAGGGAGAGAATCTGGAACTCAAAAAAATTTTTTTAAATGAATGTTAAAATTTTTTTAAATGTGGGAAATATTTAATGAAATAAGTAAAATTATATTTTCAAAAAAGACAAGCATAGTTTCCAAGAATAAAGAAGTGAAAAGAACAAAATCTAGCTTAAATGTACTTTCTTGAAGCATTTTTAACTAATTTCAGCAAGTCTTGTTGCCTTTTGAGGATGGCTTTAGTCCTGAAAAATCCTTGGCAGTATACTTCTTCCAGCTCAGGAAGAGAAGTTATTGCAATATTGGGATAGGAGTTTTTCTGCTACAGTGGGAGTTTTAAAATTCTCTGAAGTAAAACATAGAGAAGAGACTAGGGGTTTTGGGGGGGAGGAAATCTCAAGAACTGAGCCTGAAACAATCAAAAGCATTTGGGCAACAGGCAAAAGGAGAAGAAAAAAATACAGCTGAGCTGCAGCAGAGAGGAGAGAGCAAGGTGTCCGACCACTGGCCCTCCAGCCATCTCAGAGTAAGAAGACTCAGGCTGAAGCAACAGCTGAAGTCACCTCTTCAAGCACTGAGGGAATTTTCAAAGAAAGACCTGTTCTTTCCTCCTTCTCCCATTCAGCGTCTTATTTATTATCAAAATGATGGAACATACCCTGCTCACTTATTCACTCAAACATTTTCCTGTAACCTGAAAGTTGCCTCAACCATAAAGAGGCCAGAATTAGCTAGAGATAATCATAAATTTAAATTTAGACAGAAAGCCAAACCTTTACTTAAATGTTAGGCATCTTCTCAGCCGAGGGCTCTGAATGTTGTAATTGTACTTCTAATTTTTGGTTTACCATAAATTTTGCAAGGCAATGATTCAGGTGAAGGACAATACCACATGAGAACACTGGTTAACGAGACTTTATAGCTACTCACCAAGAGATGAAAAGAACAGAAGTCAATATCCACGAATATGTGGATGTGGCCCCTGTGGTCCCATAGCTAGGTGTGGCGGAGAAGGGGAAAAGGGGAAGGAGGAAGGAGTCAGACATGCAGAAGGATATTCAATCAGTTCAAAGGCCCTGGGCCACCTACATAGATAAAGCCCTTAGACAAAGACCTGATTTGGCACCAACAGGAGACTGCCACAAACCATGCTCCATTCTCTAGCAAGTTAAGGCAATAGGACTTAAAAATATTCTCTAGATTGCCTAATGAGTAATGAAAAGCAAGGAAAACCAAGAATCCTAATTTTAATTGAGACCCAAGGCACCAAACAAGGAAGTAAAGATAAAACTGAACCAGAGCAAGCAAATGGATGGGGATCAGTCATCATGCGTACATTATGAGCCATACAGGGGGCTGGGCTGAACCCTGGTTCCTGCCAGCTCACAAAACTCCATAATGCATCGCAGGAGGGGATCATGTGGAATGGAGGGGCCACTGTATTGTTCTTAAGCTAAAAATGAGCTAATTTTTGTAACAGCATATGGCTGATTAAACTTCTAGAGACAAAAGGAATAGGGAGGATAGGGTAGTGATTACTTCTGCCACCCACAACCCTCTGTTGCACATGCCTTGATGTCCCCGGGTAGAAGTTATCCTCACAGAACCAGAGAATCCTAGAGGTAATAGAATTCCTCTACCAGAACAAGAATCTCCTTTATAACTTCCCCAAGTAGTCATCTAGCCTTTGCCTGAAGACATTTAGCGAGAAAACCATTACCTCCAGAGACAGCCCATTTCACTCGTGGATAACTAATTTTAGGAAGGATTTTAGGATAATTTTAAGATAACTCTAATTTATAGGATATGTCTATACATCAAGCCTAAATTTTCTTCTCTGCACCCTTGTTCTAGTCCTGCCTTTTGGTGCCAACCAGAACAAGGCAAATCCCTTGTCCACAAAAGAGCTACCGTGACGCTCCCCACAGTTTTATCTCTCCAGACTAAATAGTTCCAGTTTCTTTTAGCTGGTTCATGCTATAGCATGATCTCAAGGACCCTCACCATTCTAGTCTCCTAGAGTTTTCTGGGCTCTCCTCAGTTTATATGCCTTACCAAAATGGGGCACCTAGAACTATCTGCACACAAAACTCCAGGTGTAGTCTAATGAGGGCAAAACACAGCTAGACTCTCACATCCCTCATTCTGGACAATATCAAATTGAAAGAGGACTGGTTTAGGAATAAAAGAATCTGTAGAATTGAATCTGAATCTTTTTTCTCCCACTCGCTACCTGTGTGACCTTAGGCAAATCACTTTGCCTCATTGGGCTTCAGTTTCCCCATCTGCAAAATAAGGAAGCTGGACCAGATGACCTCTGAGGTACCGTACTTCCATCTCTAAATCTATGATTCTTTCAATGAAGGCTACAAATAATTACATTACATGTAAGGCGTAAAAAGTGCCTTAAAGAAACATGGTCAGACTTTCCAGAGTTTCATGAAAGGGGAAGTTCAATGTAACTTAAAAATGCAAAACAGCCAAAATAAGCAGTTTAGTGAGCTCTGTAAGATCCACATCACATTCATAACTTTTCTTAGGTCTATCTTGCCTAAGGAGTAGCCTGAAGGTGGCTCTTCAGTGTGGTTACTCTTGGTGTTTTGGGCACACAACTCATGAAATGGTTAAAAACCCTAAATGTACCAGAAACAGAAACACATTAAGTCAAGTTTTCTTTGATACTACTATTTAATATTTAATTAAGCAGTATTTAATACTATTACTTAGAATTCAGCCCTTGCCAAGTTCAGCCCTGGCTTTTATGAATCTGGACATGATCGGAGATTAAAAACAAAATCATAACAAAGTCCGTTCTTTCACTAAGTGGGTTTCCTTCTTTCAGGATTCAGAGAGGAAAAAAAAAAAGAATCTAAGCCAGCACCTAGGCCATTATGGACCCCAAAATTTCTGTGAGATTAGCAGGGGATGAAGCCTACCCCAGAGTTTGGGATGTGTTGCTAGATTCAAAAACTTAATAATGGTTACTTGAGATAACACAGGATTATTAGGGAATGATACTGGTCTAGGTTTATGAAAGGCTTCGAGGGGGTAAAGGCTGTGAGATATATTGTAAAAGACTAGATTTGGAGTCAAGGACCCCTTGGGTTTGAATCCAGGCTCAGGTGTTTACAATCCATGTGAGTGTGAAGGATAATAATACTTACACACGATCTACACCTCTGAGTTGTTGGGAGGAAAGCAGTTTGTTGAACACTATGAAATAAAAACTATTATTACTATTAGTAGGAATCTGTCTTGAAAGAGGTTCATTGTAGAAGGGGAAAGGGAGATTGCTATAGATGTTATACAAACAAATTGTGTAGTAATCAATGGATTTAAAAGTACAGAAGGCTAAGATGGCATCTGAACAAGCAAGTTTCAAAGATATTTTAGGAAGAAGACAAATTTCGACCGTAACATGGTTAGAAGAAGCACCTTGAATTTAATCTTTCTAAGGTTCCTTCTCATGTGCCTTAAACATACTTAGATCTATCAAATATTTTTTAAAAAAAGTTTAAAAGGAACTTTCCATAGACCATTAATGGTATATCCAGCTACTATCATTGTCCTCTGCTTCATATCAATCTTCTTGAAAAATCTGACAACACCCAATGCCCCCACTGGATTCTCTCAACTCCTTGAAATTGGGTTTCTGTCCCACTTTACTGAAAAAAATCAATCAAACAACCAAATAATAGGCATTTATTAAGCACTTACTGTGTCCCAGGCACTGTTCTTAGCACTGGGGATACAAAAAAAAGTAAAAACAGTCCCTGCCCTCTGGGAACTTACATTGTAATGGGAGAGACAAATATACACATTGTACATATAAGATATCATACAGTAAACAGACAGTAGCCTTAGTAGGGAAGGCACTAACAACTAGGCCAGAAAGGCTACTAGAGGAGGTGATGTTCAAGTTATGTCTTAAAGAAGACAAGGGATGCTAAGAAGCAGAGGAACCTGGTGTCTCCATACTTTTCTTGTCTTCTCACCCTTGACTCCATTCTACTCCCATGACAATCCAGTCACAAAGGTGTGCTTGCTATTTCTCACCCACAGCAATCCCTTTCCCCTCTCCATGTCTTTATGTGTCTGTCCCCCAGGCCTCCAATGCTCTCCCTCCTCACCTCTGCCTCTTAGCTCCAACCCTACCTTCTGCAGGAGGCCTTTGCTGGTCTGCTCAGCTTCTCATGCCTTCCCTCTGAAATCACCTTCCATTTACTCTGTATATATATCTTCTGTGAACACAGTTTTCATATTTGTCTCCCCCTTTAGAATGCAAGCTACTTGAAGGCATGGGCTATTCCTGACTCCTACTTCCCAGATGGAATACTGAATTCACCCTGAGCTTAAAACTCAAGGCTCCCTTAAGATGGTTTACTTTCCCATTCTTTCTCCTTTGTGTTTCACCTCTTCTCCAAAGGTATTAATCTGTTCCTATTAATCTTAGTATATCAGTAGGGAAATACAATCCAATAAAACCCTGTTTTCTAAATCTGAGGTAAATAGCACTTTGGAGACTAGAGAGTTATTACTCCTCACTTTGCTGTCATGAAAGAGAGCACAGCTGGGAAGAACTACAGAAGGGCTAGGGAAGAATGGGGAGAGAGGCATCCTGTAGAACTGGGCCTTGAGTAAGGAAAGGAAAACTAGAGAGAATAGGACCTAGATAGAGACATAAACCATACAGGACGGGATTCTGAACAGGGGAAAAAACCTTCCCTAAACCCTACCATCTCATTGAGCTATTGTCCTCTATCTCTCCTCTTAAAGCCTCCCCTTTCCTACTGCCTATTCATTCTTCAATCCCTTTGCAATATGGCTTCCAATCCCACTATTCTACTAGAATGTTTCTCTTGAAGGTTGACAAGAACATTAACTGCTAAACCTACAAAGCTACAGTCTTTTTCTCAGTCCTCATTCTCTATTGGGGCGGGGGGGAAGACAGTGGACAGAATGCTGGGCCTGGAGTCAAAAGACCTGTGTTCAAATCCAGCCTCAGACACTTACTAGCAGTATGACACTGGGTAAGTCACTTAACCCTGTTTGCTTCAGTTTCCTCATCTGTAAAATGAGCTGGAGAAGGAAATGGCAAACCACTACAGTAGCTTTGCCAAGGAAACCCCAAATAAGGTCATGAAGAGTCAGACATGCCTTAAATGACTGAACAACAACATTCTCTATGACCACATGAGTCAGCTTTTGATACTCACTCCCTCCTTCTGGATACTTGGTTAACCTTCAGCTTTTGAGACACTGCCTTCTCTTCATTTTCCTACATACCTGACTATCCCTTAATTTCTTTTGCTGGTTCTTTATCAAAATTCCATGTCCTAAGTCTGGGCGTCCCCCTGAAATGCAATTCTAAGTACTCTTACCTCTCCTCTGCTCTTTACCTTCCAGCTCAGTATATCTGATGTATGGGTTCAATTATTACACACAGATGACCCAAAAATCTATATATATGATTTTAATCTTGTTCTTAAACTCCAGCCCTATATGTCTACCTGTAACCCTATGGGCACCTAAAATTCAACACGTCCAAAACTTAAATAATCAACTTTCCTCCTCAACTCACCTTTCCTCTAATACCAATTTCTATTAAGGCTACAGCCATCCCTTCACTCATTCAGATTCAAAACCTCTCAACAATGCCAGAATATATAGCCTCAATCGAGAAGGGACCTGCGACCATTTATTTTAAGTCCATCACAGCCCTGCCCGAGAATCTCCTCTCCAACATTCCCGGCATCTGCATAGCCGTCCAGAATCCTGCTGGAAGAACTCCAGAGGGAGCACCGCTGCTCTCAGAGGCAGACCACTCCGCCTTTAGATGGACGCAAATGGTAGGGAGGGCGGAAATCTGCCTCTTTGCACCCTCCACCCTATCGCTACGGCTCCTGGCTCTGTCCTCTGGGGCCAAGAAAAGCAGGTCAATCCTCTGTCGGTGAGGGCCTTTCAGGGACTTGAAGGCGGCTGTGGTGATCCACAAAGATCTGCTCTTCTCCATCCGTGAGTCCTTCAAATGACCCTCATACGGCACAATCTCAAGGTCCTTTGACCAGTCTAGGTCGCCCTCTCCCACACATTCTCCAGCTTATCAATCCCTTCGTGAAATGTGGTTATCAAAATGTCATTCCAGGAACACAGTGCTACAGGTATAGTCTGACCAGCTGGAACTATCACCTGCCTAGTTTTGTACTCTCTATAGAATAGAGTTCTCGCTTTATGTAAGTGGGCCGCTCCACAGATTCCTACCTAGATTGATTTTTGTGAAATGTGAATTTGCCCACGGGGAAGGGAGAGAGGAGGGCATAAAGGGGTCTGTGCAATGGTGGAGGAAGGGGCAGGAACACAGTTCAAGAACACACGGGGCCTGGTAACAGAGAAGTGAGAGCTGGAGGGGGAACATGCAGGGTGCCGGGACAGATACACGGTACTGATATGTGGTACTCAAGTGCTGGTGGACAGAAGCGGAGTAGGGTAGGGTTGGACACCTGGGCAGGTGGGTGGAGAGGGGCAAAGATCTGCTCTCTCAGTGCTGTAGGTCTCAAGGCAGGCCCCCATGCAGCAGTAGCAGTGGTGGCAGGCTCTCTGCCCACCCTTTCTCTTCTTTCACTGGGAAGGTGTTTTGTTTTTTTTTTTAAGTTTTTTTGTGGGGAGGGGAGGAGAAGGGGAAGCTACAGAGCACGGAGCCAAGGGGCAGGAGGGGCACAGTACAGTTTAGTAAAGTTAGCATAGGTGTTTTTGTTTTTTGTTTTTTTTGGAATGCAGATTTCTTTCAGAATTATTTATGTAATGCAAATTTATGTAAAGTAAGAACTATCTGACCTCTCTTCACACAGCTTAAAATCACATTAGTTTTTTGTTTTGGTTTGGTTTAGTTTTGCTCTCATCATCAGGAATTTACAGCAGCATGGAACCTTAGAACTTGACTAGTCCAAATCTCTTATTTTACACATAAGGAAATCAAGGCCCAGAAAAATTGATTTGTTCAAGATCACTAAAGTACTAAGCAGCAAGACTAGAATTTAAAGTCTGGTCCTTTGAATCTAAATCAAGTATTTTTTCAACTATACTACACTATATTCATATTGTTGAAAAAGAGATAATTATTCTTTGCTAATAATATTACCATATTATGATAGCAGAAAAAAATTGAACAATGACAACCTTAAACGTAAAAGTAATGAATTCTCCTATTTAAAAAAAAAACTATTAAATGTTCCCTACACAAAAAATAATCCAAGAAACATATGCACTTTTAAAAAACAACAGAATGGACTAAAATTTACTTTACTTCAACTGATTTTAGAAAAATCCTAATTAGAAAACATTGAGATGA
Source organism: Vombatus ursinus (assembly GCF_900497805.2). Classification (NCBI taxonomy): domain Eukaryota; kingdom Metazoa; phylum Chordata; class Mammalia; order Diprotodontia; family Vombatidae; genus Vombatus; species Vombatus ursinus. The sequence goes on along the minus strand of NW_020947062.1, from coordinate 7,122,073 downwards.
GAAACAAGGGTACTATAACATGCTTAAAAGTGCCACTGATAATAAAAGAACAACATCATCCCATTTTTACTCATATTAAGTTTATAATTCCTTAAAAAGCACAGATAGTTTTCAAACAGACCATCTGGCCATACCTTCCCCATGTTGTATTTGGGAATCTGATTTTTCACCCTAATATAAGACTTAGATGACTTATCCACATATTAAACTTCATCTTATTATATTTAGTCCAAAGATATTTTTAGATGAGATCATCCAATGTGTTAGTTATCTCTCCAAATTTTGAGTCATCTAAAAATTTAATAAGCAGGTCATCTATTCCTTCATCTGTGCATTTGTCACTGCTGACTCCCCTTTCCTCCTAGATACCGTCTCTTCTCTGGGTTTTTGTAACTCTGCTCTCCTTGGCTCTCCTTTCTGCCTGGTTGCTCATTCTCTATCTGGATCTTCCTTCATATTCCACCCCATAACTGTACCCTGGGCCCTCTTCTCCTTATATTCTTTCTCTTCATGACCCCAACAACTCCCCTTGGTTCAGCTCCAATTTCTATGTAAGGCAACTTCTATATTATATAGCCAACCCTACCTACTCACTCTCCTAAGGTTTAGACCCATATCAGCAACTGTCTATTGGATGCTTCAAACTAGATGCCATTAGGTATCTCAAGTCACATATCCAGAACAGAATTCACCAAATGTCCCTCTTTTTTCTTGAGGGAACTCCATCCTTACATTCTTCCTGATTGACAACCCCAAAGACATCTTTAATTCCTCCTTCTCCTTCCACCTGCATAGGAGAAGATCAATTGCCAGATTTGTCAATTCTACCTCCGCCAGATCTCTTGGATCTGTCCCCTTCTCTCCACTTACAAGGCCACCTCCCTCATTCAGGCTCTCATTACCTCTCACTTCTCCTTGGTCTCCCTACCTCAAGCTGCTCATTCCATGCAGTTGCCAACACAATATTCCTAAAGCATAAATCTGACTACATCACTCCCACGCTCAAGAAGCTTCAGTCAATTGTTCCCTAATGTCTCTAGAATAAAACACAATTTTTTTCTGTTTGATCTTTATAGTCCCTCACAATCTAACTGCAGCCTACCTTTCTAGCCTGATTTCATACTGGAGTCACCCTTGACTCTGCCCTCTCCTTTTCCCTTGACATTCAGTCAAGTTGCCAAGTATTATCAATTCTACCTTCACAATATATCTAACAGCCATCTCCTTCTCTCCACTCAAATAGCCACAGCCTCATTTAGGGCCTCCTCACCTCTCACAGGAATTACTGCAATCGCTTAATTGGTCTTCCAGACTCCAGCCCCTCTCATCTCTAATCCACACCCTACAGAGCTGCCAAATTGACATTCCTAAAGCACAGATCTGACAGTATCCTTCCCTTCAGGAAGCTCCAGAGGCTCTCTCTTGCCTGTAGGATGAAGTGCAAACTCCTCTATTTGACTTTGGAAATCCTTTACAATCTGGTTCAACTCACCTTTCCAGGCCACTCTCTGTGTTCTACCCCTGAGGGCCTGCTTGATATTCCCTGTTCGTGACATTCTATCTCTAGTCTCCATACCTGCAAAGGCTGTCCCCCAAGCTGGGAATAGGCGCCTTCCTTACCTTCTCTTCCTCCTACAATTTCTAGCTTCCTTCAAAGGTCAGTTCAAGAGCTTTGCTCATATATGTGCATATATACATGGAGGTATATGTATGTATGTGTATATGCACATATATATGTTCATATATAGCTCAGTTCATATATATAATACATAATATGTATGGTTTTATACATACACACACACACATATATATATACACATATATGTGTGTGTGTGCACAGATATAGATACAAAAGGTTTGCCCCAATCATACATAAGCTTGTTGAAGACTTTCATTTTTGTCTCTGTATCCCAACTTCCTAGAATGGTGCCTGTCATACAGTCCCTTAGTTAATGCCTACTGAATGAATGAGCATAGGTTAGAATGCATTGTTGAGGAAAGTTTTCAGGAAAAGGTGAGACTTGGGACTGGGATTTAAAATGAATGAGATTCAGATTGCTGCAGAGGAACAGAAAGATACTCTAGGAAGCATCTTTAATGCTTCAAAGTAAGTATTAGTAGTCTCCCCACCAACACAGACTGCAACCCATTTGAGCCTAATAAAATTGTCTTTGTGAGTTCCTATGTCCAAAATCTTACTTCTCTTAGGCTACCCTCTAGATGACTGATAGAATCTGTAATGAGGCCCGAATCCAAAAAGCCTTTTCAGCTTGGGAGGCCCTACCAGCACTTCAACCCTGCTGATGAGAACTCAATGTCATCTCCTTACCTTGAAGAGGCATTGGCAGAAGACCCAAATGGAAGCATCACCATGGAGCAAGGCAGGGAGGATATCACATGACCAATGACTCACGGCTGGGTATATCCAAAGACTAGGATCATGGGATTATAGGCCAGAAAACAATCCAGATTTGCTGTAATAGAGGCCTCATATTATAGTAGCATGAGAAATAAAGATGAATTGGAAGACTGGGACACTATGTATCACAATATCACTGTCCTTTAAATAAAAAGATGCTGCTACTGAGAAGCTATTTAGTATCTGTTGGGAGATGGGCAGAGGCTGGCCTGACAGCTAAAATTTAGGTGTGACCAGAAGCCAGGTCTATTCATTCAAAAAAAAAAAAAAAACTCTATTAAGTGTCTAGCCTGTACAATGCACTGGGCCAGGCACTGGAGATAATCCAAAGTAACATTTCAGTTTACAACTGCTATTGACAAATCTTGGCTTTTTTGGAGACACTTCCTCTATATCTGTTAGCTCCCCAAACACCAGACCATCAGTCACTGTGATGAGCCAGATCATTCTATCTGCTGACAGTCAATATCTCCTAGAACTACAGCATGGCTGAGGACTGTGATTCAACAGAATGGCATTAGAAGCAGAGGTCAGGATCACCTAAGGAAAACCTGACAGTTTTCTCACAAGCCAGTACTGACACCATTATTTTTGTATTAGATTAGGAGTCTGGAACTAGCATTTGGAAGAAAATAAGGATTAACTGCCCAGCAATAGGATCACTGAATCACAAAAAAAGATAAGAGTTAGCAGAGATGACATCTTGTCAGTCAGTCAGTCAATAATCATGTGTTAACTACTTTCTACATTGCCAGACACTGTGTTAAGCTCTGGGGATACCAAAAAGGCAAAAACCAGTCCCTGCCCTCAAGGAGAGTACATTAATTAATATGAGAAAAACTAGTCAAATTTGTATTTATTTTTTAACAAGAATCAACTGTAAAATATCCCCAGCAAGTAGTCATCTAACCTCCACATGACTATTAAGAGGCAGAGACATCACATATTAACCCAGTCTTCTGACCCCAAATCCAACATACACTCTGCAATACCATTCTGTCTCCATAATATTCCATTGCTTCAAGAGCTGCAAGTAGCCTCAAGGGTATTTTTACCATTGACAGAAATCACAACCCCTCCATGCCTTGCTAAATGGTTTCATAACAACTCATATTTATATTGCACTTTAAGGCATAATTCTAGAAGAAAGGTAATATGAGGATCCATTTTATAGATGAGGGAACTGAGGCTAAAAAAAGCTTAGTGACTTACCCAGAGTTACACAGCTAAGAAGTGTTGGAGCCTGGATTCAAGCCCAAGTCTCCTGATTCCATATCTAGCATTCATTCCACTATGCTATATGAGTTGTTGTGGACAAAAAAAATTCATTACCAGGTGGCAGCCATCTGGCAATAAGCATCTCTGCAATTTATTAGGCTGGTCCTTTAACTGGTCTATTAATGGGTCCACACTTTGCGAAAAGCAGGGCCTCTGAAAATACACAAATCCATCACCAGTCCCGTGCTTGAAGGTTTTCCAGCTTGGCAGGTCCTGCCAAGAGTGTGCACTGCATAAGCATAGACTCGTGGGGTAAAGAATGACCTCAATGTCCTGTGCATTCCCTGGAGAAGGACTTCAGAGAAGGAAAGTAGCACAGAATCATAGAATTTAGATTCATGAGACACCTTAAATCAACCATTCAATCAACAAGCATTTAATAAAGATTATCAAGTAGTTCCCTCATTCTTCAGATTAGGAACCTGAGACACAGAAAGGTGAGGTGGTTTGCCCGAGTTGACACAGGCCAAAATTTCCATCCCCCAGTTTCTTTTTCAAGTGTCTGATGATTTGCTGGAACTTGTTTTTATTGTCTTTATTTTTTCTTAAAGCAGTTCTTATCTTGATCCAGTAGCAAAACTGAGATCCTAAATCTAAAACTGAACTCATCTTTCACCTTAAAATCTTTTCTCTTCCAAATTTCCCTGCTTCTTTTGGAGGTACCACCATTCAGGTTTGTAACCTCAGCATTATCCTCAACTCTTCTTTCTCTTTCACTCCATGTATCTAATCAATTGCCAAATGGTGCCATTTCTACTTTTACAACATCCATGGCAAACAAACGCCATCCCTCTCTACTCACATAGCTCTTGCCTTAGTCCAGGCCCTTATCGCCTCTTGCCAACGTGACTCACCTCCTAATTAGTCTCTCTACCTCAAGTCTCTCACGACTCTAGTCCATGCTACACATTGCTGCCAAAGTAATTTTCTTTAAGCTCAGACCTTACCACGTGATTCCTCTTCCTATTGATACTAGAATAAAACACGAACTCTTCTGTTTAACTTTTAAAACCCTTCCCAACTTAGCCTCCACCTACCTTTTCCGCCTCACTGGACTGCACTCTGCCACCCAGACAGTTTGGCATTCCCTCTGTTCCTCACTAACATCCCTCCATCTCCTCTCTGCCTTTGCGCTAGGCATCTCCCATTCCTGGAATGCACTCCTTCCTTAGCTCCACCTTGCAGTCCCTCTCTTCCTTCAGTACCATCTTTTGCATGAAGCCTTTCGTGATCCTTCCAAATGTTAGTGCCTTCCCTCCCATAGTATTCTGCATTTAACTACTTTATGTGTGTGTGTATACACATATATATACTTACATATGTATTAATTTTCTATTTATGCTATAGATATTTTTATATGTACTGGTTGTCTCCTTAATTTTAAGGGTGGATTTTATTCTTTGCACTTGTATTCCTAGCTCCTAACACAGTGCCTGGCACATAGTAGATGCTTAATAAATACTTGTCACTTGACTATTTATTAATTAGAATTCAGGTCTTCTGACTCGAGGTCCAGTGGTCATTCCCTTCTACCATGCTGTAGTACCAAATCAAATCCAGGTTTCCCAGTGTGCTGAGGGGCTCCCCTTCCTTTTGGTACTAATGGCCAATCTGATAACAGTAGCTAAGTCAAGTGGACAATGATTGTTTCATCCCATCTCCACAAACAACTCAAATTTCCCTTCTTGAAGATTATTCCCGATGCTCACATACATTCTAAAAATAAAGACAGGAGACATTTTGCCCTCTCTGGGCCACTTCTCTAACATTCTTCTTACCACAGACAGTAAAAGAAGTCATCCATGACATCTTGTTTATAAGAACAGTGAGCTATTACCGCATACCCCACGTTGCTAAAGAACAGTATGAAAAGAAAGGACCTGATTCATTACAACTATTTCCCAGGAGGACCCAGCAAGAGTCAGATACCACTTCAGCAGCTCAGTCAATAGAACAAAATTTTCATTCCTCCGCTTCTTTTTCAAGTGACTGATGATTTGCTGAAGCTTGTTTTTATTGTTCTTTTTTTTTTCCTTAAAAGAAGTTCTTACTTACCTTGGTCCAGGTACTTTAAAAAAAAAATGTCAAGGATATGCCAGGGATAAACTGTTTTCCCCTGCAGGGCAGTCATCTAAGCTAAGAAGTACTTCAGTACTGTAAGTTAATCAGAATAATCTGCCCTGCTCAGGCCACATCTAGAGTACTATGTTCAGGGCTGGGTGCCACATTTTAAGGAGGGCATAGACAGGCTAGAGCTTGTTCAGAAAAGGATGCCTGGGGTGGAGAGGGGAATGGGGGAAATGTTCCATGAGGATAAAATAAAGGAACTTAGGAGGTTTAGTTTAGAAAAGATTTAAGAGGCTATGATAACAGTGTTCAAGTATTTGAAGAGTTGTTTTGTAGAAGAAGGATTAGTTTTCCTCTGCTTAATCCCTGAGGGCAGAAACAGGAACAAGGGACAAAAATTACATAGATGCAAATTTGGAAATGATAAAAAGAAAAAGTCTTGCCTCAAACACATTATTGGCTGTGTGACCCTGGGCATGTCACTTAACCTCTTGGTGCCCTAGGCAAGTCTCTAAGACTAATTTGCAGGGAAGAGTTCTTCATCTGGGAGTTCCTGGTACCAGTGAAATCATAGGTCCAGTGCCCATCCCTGTCCCTGTCCCCAGATGAAATGGGATTTCTTCAGAAATGCTGGGATCCTGCTTACTGGATGTCT
>NW_020947062.1:7105344-7110654 GCF_900497805.2 Vombatus ursinus | reverse complement strand
TTTTTAATATGATTTTTAAAAGTATCTATTTAAAGCCAAAAGCTAGCATTACTCACAACAAAAATACATTAAAAATTTCTCCAATAAATAAAAGAGAAAAACAAGACATTATCCTTTCTTCGCTGCTATTTGGCATTTTCTAGAAATGTAAGCAATGGTAATAAGACAAAGGTATAAAACAAAACTATTCTTATTTGCTGATATGATGATTTATTTAGAAAATCCCAGAAAGTCAACAAAGAAAATGAGATAAATAATAGCTTCATACGGCAACAAGAACAAAATTACCCCACAAAAATTAACAGCATTTCAATTTAGCAATAACAAAATATAAGAAGAATTAATAGAAAGAGAAGTCCCATTGAAAATAACTACAAATTGCACAGAATACCTGGGAGTTAATATATGGAGGCACACTTAAGACTTACATAAATACAATTAACAATACTCTTTAAATAAATAAAGAATGACTAAAATAAATGCAAGGATATACATTGCTCAAAGCTGGGCTGTAACAATATAATGTAAAGTGACACTACCAAAAATAATTAAGAGATTCAGCACTATGTCAATTAAATTACTAAGTGAATACTCTGAAGAACTAGACAAAATAATAAAAATCACTTGAAAAAACAAAAAATATAGACTATCATGGTAAACAATGAAAAAAAGAAATCGTAGGCAAGGTTGCTGAAGGAAACCCTTATTGAATTCTTGGCTCCCCTGGTCCATGTGATAAGATTATATGGTGGAGATCTTTGATAGCCTGGAACACCTCCCAAAGAACTGGACATGCAGCCTTCAAAAGTCCTTTAATCTGAATACATGAAGGAGGGAACAGGAAAAACAACCAAATCAATCTCCCTATCACTGCTGCTATATAAGAATGAAGAGGATTAATACTTCCAGATCTCAGATTATACCATAAAACAGTAACCACCAAAACTTTTTGACACTGGTTAAAAAAAAATCAATGTAGATCAACCCAACAGACTAGATAAGAAAGAAGCAACAACTGAACTCAATAACTTAGTGTTCAATAAATCAGAGAACATAAATTATTTGGGGAAGAATTCCCTATTTTAACAGGAACTACTGGGAAAACTGGAAAGTACTTTGGCAGAAATTGATCTAACCAACATCTTAGCTATATATATATATATATATATATATATATATGCTCAAAATGAATACGTCATGTGAATTTTTATGGCCATGCCACAAAAAAAAAAAATTAGAAGAACCACATCATGTATTTATTATAGGCAAGGCTGATGGACAATTCTTAACCAAAGAAAAGAGGCAATCACAAAAGATAAAACAGAGAATTTTTATTATGTGACATTAAATTTTTTCACTAATGAAATCAATACTACTAAGAAAAGAAGGGAAATTATCGTCTTTGCATCAAGTATCTCTGATAAAGATCAGGTATACAAAATATAGAGGGAATGAACACAAATATATAAGACCAAGAGTCATTCTCCAATGGATAAGTGGTCAAAAGTTCTCAAAAGAAGGAGCTACAAAAACTATTAGCAACCACAGAAAGTTCAGAATTTCTAATAATAATAAAAATGCAAATTAAAACCACTCTGAGGTTGTTTCAGTAAACACCTCACACCCAATTAATTGACAATAATGACAAAAGACAGGAATGGTCAATGTTGGAAGGGTCGTGGAAAGATGGGTACAGTAATTCACTGTTGATATAACTATAAATGGGTCCGACCATTATGGAAAGTAATTTGGAACTATATTAGGAAAATAATCTAAGTAGTCATAATCTTTGAAGCAAAGATCCCACTGCTAGGCATATGGCCTAAGGATGTCAACATGAAAAAGAAAGGCCCATAAATGCCAAAATATTTATAGCAGCACTTTCAGTAGAGCAAAGAACTGGAAACAAATTAGATGCCCACTGATAAAGAAATAGCTAAAGAAATTATATTGCATGGACATAATGAAATATTACTGTACCATAAGAAACTATGAATGTGAAGAATTCAGAGAAGTATAGAAAGTCAATATGATACCAAGTAAAGAAAGCAGAGCCCAGGAACATAATACATACATTGCCTACAACAATGTAAATAAAAAGAACAATTTAAAAAAAACTGCTGAAAGGTATAATTATAATGACCAAAGAAGAGATAGGAAAATGTACTTTCTTCACAGAGGCAAGGGACAATGGGTATAAATTACTGCATATAATTCTAGAGGACTTCCAGATTCTATGGATGTATTGGCTGGTTGTGCTCAGCTACTTTTTTCCTCTTTTTTTTTTCCATAGTTTGTTACAAGGGATGGCTCTCTGGATCAGGGATGGAGGAAGGATATATTAGTCAATCAGTCAATAAGCATTTATTAAGTATCTACCATATGCCAGGCACTGTGCTAAGCACCAAAGTTACAAAGAAAGGCCTTAGAACTCACCATTTAATGGAAAATAAAAGTGATATAAAAACATGATAATTTTTAAAAGTTTAAAGAAAGCATCAAACACAAAAAGAAAATAAATTTAAATCACTAATTCTCACTGGTTTTTTTTAAAGGAGAGCAGGAAGGGAAAGATGAAAGTAGATGAGAAGAAGGAGAAAGAAGAAGACATAGAAGAAAGAGAAAAAGAATAGAAAAAGGAGTTGGAGGAGGGAGGAAAGAAGAGAAAAGGAGGGGAGGAGGGACAGAATGGGGGGTTGAAAAAGTAGAAGAAAGAAAAGAAGGAGGAAGATGAGGAAGAAGGGGAAAAAGTAGAGAACAGAAAGAGAGAGAAGAGGAGACAGGTAAAGGGGAAAAAGAAAAAGGGAGAATGAGAAAGAACAGAGATGACAAAGGAAAAAAGAAAAGAAGGAAGAGAAGAGCTGATTTTTATTTACAATTTTCAAAGATATTTCCTCATATGAATTTGGTTATGAAAGTATTTTTATCTTCCTGGAACAGCTGGATAAACTAAGACTTGTAGAGATAAAGACCACACATATCATTAGAATTCAAAGAAACCAAGTAGCCCAAGTTTTCTGACTATACATTCATTACACCATCACTTTTTTGCCAGGAAGCCCCAAACTGCAGCTATCAAAGAAAGGTCTAACATACTACCATTTCTGAATATTATCAGCATCAAATGCAAAATAAGTGATATCCCATGGAGACACTTTGGCATGTGGCTGGTTTCGATCCCTTTGTTCAGCAATAAAATCCCTCCCTTGCCTTTGTAAGGGTAGAGGCAAGTAGCTGGATGGGGCAATTTAAAGCAAATGAAAGGGGGAGCTGATTAGAAATAGAGAATCTACATTTGGCAACTGTAGCAAGTCAGTTAATGAAGAATGCAAAGAAGTTGACTGAGAAAACAAGAAACATTTAGAGGTCCTTGGAGCAGACCGCTATTCCATGGAGATAGGCCTGGATGAAAGCACTGGTGATGCTGAAATGGGAAGATTACAGGCTGAGGAAACAAGCACACTAAAAATAATTAATCTGGGAGAGACTTTTATTTAAGTTCTGATTCATGGTAGCTCTCTAAGTCAAACAACCACTCAGTGCTATAAATTAAGCAGATAAAATATGGCTTTATGAGGTGAGCACAGCTTGTTTCAGATTCATATTGACATTTATAATCTACAGATTTTTAACGGTATTGATTTTGAACCCCAGAATAAATGTCCTCACTGCCAAATCCCCACTAATGACAATAGACACTGTGTGGATAACTCCCTGGGTACTGCTGGGAAACAAAATCCATTACATTATGTTGTTTGTGTGTTTCTTTTAGACCGGGAGGGGAGATGGGAGTAAGCAAACCTTGTTGGGGCGGGGGAGGTAGAGGGAGGAAAAAGGGTAGCCTACAGAGTAAAGGAAAAAAGCAGACACAAAAAGAGGATAGCAGAGTATAAACAAACTCTGGATCAAAGCTTGGCACAGGGAGGGGAGAAGATAACTAAAGTTGATGACACCATTGCCTCAGGTACACACCATTGGTCTGCAAGAGTTCATATTTCTCTACCCCAGTGAAGTAGGTAATGCAGGTAATATTATTCTCTACAAGTGACAAATGAGGATGCTAAGGCTCAGAGATCTGCTTAAGGTCACCAAGCAAGTTACAGGCATTTAATGGGCATTTAATCTAGGTCCTCTGACTCTATGCTGCCTTGCATGGGTGCAAATGATTGGGTGAATTTAGCTTCCCAGAGACCATCATACCCGATGGCCCTGAGGCACCTAGAAAGATGCAAAAAGATGCATGAAAGAGCTGGGGGCTGAGGTTCAAAGGCCTGGGTTCCCTCCTATCCTCACTCTTATCACTCACCAGATGTGTGACAACCTCCCTCAGCCTCAGTTTTCTCATCTGAAAAAAGGGGGTCACAACACTTGTTTGGCCTGCCTCACAGGGCTGTTTGTGAGGGAAAGCACTTTGTAAGCTGTGCTGTTTGGGAATAGGAAATTCCCAAAGGAATGGGAAATGCTATTGCAAACTATTAAGGAGGCAATCCCTACATCTCCCTGTGTGCTTCAATCATTTCATGCACTTAAGCAAGCAAGGAGGGTGGGAGGAGGAAGAAAGGAAATGTTCTCTTTCTCTTTGCCCTCTCTGGCCACCCTCTTCCTCAGTTCTCTTTGTAGGACAGGAAAGAGAAATGAGAGAGAGGAGGCATGAGGGGGGAGCACTCCAATTCAGAGTAATTTGACATCACAAAAAAAAAAAAAAGATAGTCTGAGTACAGGCAAAGGAGACTCCCATATGACTCCAAATCACTGCTTTCTACTCCTTTCCTGATTCAATCAATTCAATAAACCTTTATTAGGCACCTACGGCACTGCTCAACATAGCAAGTAAATGAAGATTAATAAAATGCAGTCTCTGCCCTCACTGAGCCAAGAGGACAATTACCACTCCCTTGGCCTGGGACACAGTCATTTCATAAATGTGGCCTGAGGACAGCAGAAGCTTGTCTGACAGCCACATCACCCTGCTCTCATTTCTTAAGCCTATAGTCTTAAAGCCTTTTAGACCTTTAACACATGAATTGCTTTCTAGATTTCTTGGCCTATACTTCTGCAGCTATTTTTTTGGATCCAAGTACAGGTTTAATTTGAGCTTTAAAGGATGCATAGGAAATCAACAGTTTCCTCATCTATAAATAAAGGTGTTGGCTAGATAATTGTGCAATTGTACATTCTCTGATCTTCTGATCCTATGAACAGGTGGAACAGTATGAGTAGGGCATTCCAGACATCATCACCATCTTCATCATCGTCATCACCCTCATCATCATCATCATCATCATCATCATCATCATCATCATCATCATC
>NW_020947062.1:7075696-7105334 GCF_900497805.2 Vombatus ursinus | reverse complement strand
TCATCATCATCATCATCATCATCATCATCATCATCATCATCATCATCATGACATCATCGCTAGTATTTGTATGGCACGTTAAGGTTTGCAAGACACTTTACAAATATAATCTCATTTAATCCTTACAACCAGTCTGAGAGGTAGATGCTATTTTTAATCCCCCTTTTACTGGTGAAGAAATTGAGGCAAACAGGGGTTGATGACTTGCCCAGGGTCACAAAGATAGTAAGTATCTGAGGCCAAATTTAAACTCAGGTCTATCCATTGCATTGCTCAGCAGCCTGCAGGCATTGGAATTAAGTAAACAAAAGGCACCTTCAAATACTCAAATGGCTCTGTGATCATTGTTCTCTACAAAAATATACAGTACAAACCATTCATGTCTTTCCTTAAGTTTGCTGGAGAGAATCCACCCAATATGCTGGAGGCCTGCCTCAATTACTCAATTCCTCTTAAAAATAAGAGGATGCCGATGGAGCCCATAATCTGTCCTTCCATTATCCCTCACTCTCACCAAAATTGGCTCATTTTTAAAAATCATTGCCTTAGATAAAGGCACAGACAGCATGCTCATCAAGTTTGAAGTAGGGACTAGGAAGGATAACTAACATCCTGGATGACAGAATCAGGACCCAAAATTATCTTGGCAAGCCAAACCACCAGGCTTAATCTAATAAAATGAAATTCAATAGGAATAAATGCCTTATACTTGGGTGCAAAAAATTAGCTCCAAATATACAGTGGAGGGGTATGGTTAGATAGCAGTTTGTCTGAAAAAAGATCTAGATGTTTTCAAGGATTGAGACCTCAATATAGGTCAGCAGGATGATATGGCAACTAAAAAATGCTAATGCCACCTTGGTCGGCATGAAGAGAAGCTTCAAGGAATAAGGAGGTGATGGTCCCTCAGTCAGACCTCACCAGGAGTACTAGGTTCAGTTCTAGGCGCCAGAGCTAAAGAACACCGATCAACTAGTGTGTGTCCAAAGAAGGGCGACCATAATGTAAAGGGCCTTGAGTCCATGTCATATAAGAATCACCTATATGAATATGGGGGGTTTAGACTGGAGAACAGAAGGTGGGAACTAAGGGGTGCGGTGTGGAATGAGGACTATCTTCAAGGCCTGACACATGGAAGAGGAACTGAGCTTGTTTTGTTTTGACCGCAGAGGGCAGAACCAGGACCAATAAGTACAATGAGAAGCAAATGTAGGCTTGCTGTCAGGAAAATTTCCTCACAATCCAAGCTCTCTGCAAGTGAAATGGGCATTCCTAGGAAGTGATGGCTCCCTCTCCTCGGGAGTGTTCAAGCAGAGACTGGATAATTGCTTTGCCAGGTGTAACCTTGGTCAGGTGTTAACCGCTTTGTTAGGTGTAACCACTTTGCCAGGAGGGCTGCAGTGGAGATTCCTCTGGGCGATGGGTTGGACTACGTGATCACTGAGGTGCCTTCTGGCTGTCAAATTCTATCTTTCATACATTTCCTTTATTTTACTTCTCTCTCATGATTTCTTGCTATCTGATCAATGGTACTCCCTTCCACATGCTTAGATCCAGTCAAACTGGACTAATTGTCATATGTGGACTCCCTAGATAAAATGTATCCTCCACAAGGGCAAATAATCAATCGATAAGTACTGAATGAGTGCCTTCTACGGGCCAGCCATTGTGCTAGGGCTGGGGATAAGAGCAGAAAGAATGAAATGATCCCTTCTCAGAATGAGCAGCAAGTTGCTTTACTTTTTCCTTACACATCCAATATCTAGCACAGTTCATTGAACATAGTAGATACTCAACAAATGTTTCTGAAGTGATTGACTATCTTGTTTTCATAGCTCTCTCATTGTTCTTGGGTTTTCTTGAGTACTATGAGATAAAGCTGGACAGGCAGAAAGCTATACAATAGAGAGCCATTAAAAGATTTTGAGGAGAGCAGTAGATAGGGTCAAATGAAGAAAATTATAACATAATGAAGATTACTTTGGCAGAAATATGAAAGGAGGAGGTCGGAAGACTTTTTAGGAAGTAATAGCCCTGTCTGGTGCTGATGGGCTCCTCTCTCAAGATGGTGGCAACAAGGGTAGATAAAGCAGAGGGAAAGGGGTTAAGAGCAGATGGAAAGGCAGAACCAAACAGACTTAATAGGCAGCCCAATGCCGTGGAAAGAGCAATGAATTTGGAGTCAGAGGCCTTGGGATAAAATCCCAGCTCTTCCTCTTACTGTATGTGGAACTTAACCTTCCTCATCTATAAAACAAAGGGGTAGGGTTAGATGGCTTCTGACATCCTTTCCAGGTTCTAGACCGACAATCTCAAAACTGTCTGGAGATGAAAAGTGAGGAAGAAGAACGGGTCAAAAATGACCACTAGCAGAGATAGGGAAGTCAGAAGGAAAAAGAGGAAAGATAATTCCCCCTGACCAATTAGAATCAAATACACTCGAAATTTTATAATTAACAATTCCTATAAGTTACACTCTAAAGTAAATCAGTACGAATTAAACCAAAGTACATTGCCCCTAGAGTTTGGTTACCTGGGTTCAAGTCCTCGGACAAGAGAGGAAGGGGATCTATATTAGATCTTCAAGATCTGTTTCAAATCTGACAACCTTTTTGGAGGAAAAGTACTGGACTCAGAACAAAAAGACCTGGGAGTAAATCTCAGTTCTCCCATTTGTTTACTAGCATAGCCCTCAGTTTCCTCTTCTGTAAAGTGAGGCAGATAGAATGAATAACCTCTAAGGTCTCTTCTAGCTCTAAATTCTATGCTCCAATTCCATGATTCCTGTTTTGCCGATAGGCTATAAGAATCCAATCCATTCACCCACCCTCTGTGATCTGTCCTTTCTTCCATTTCTTTTGGCTAGAATCCCAGTATTGCTAAATTGGGCAGCTCCCTTCTCAGCCAATGGCCCCTGAGGATTTGTCCAGACACAAATCCATCTCACCAGAATGCCTTTTCAATTTGAAGCATTAACGCTCAACTCTTTTGGAGAGGTTTCCTCATGGGCCAGAATTATTCTTTATTGCCTTTCAAAAATGTAAAGTTACAGAAATGCTAAACGGATTCTCCACAAACGATGCTGTAATAAAGTTAAATCCATTTTAGTACAAATGAAGTGTCAAAGGTTTATTAAAAATCCATCCCTTTATCAGGCCCTGTAGTAACATAAAATGAAGAGGCTTGGCAGAGACTAAGCTTATAATATCTATCCTCTGGGATTGCTTGGGAAGCCTACCATGGGGCTGATTTTATGGCAGTCCTGAAACTAGAATGGCATTTATCTCAGACATTTTTTAAGTTAGAACATTGAGTGTATTACAGAGAGAATCACAGTGCAGAAAGCCCAGGTGATGCCCCCAGTTCTAGGGCAGCCAGGGCTAGGATGAAATACAACGGTTTAATCACGATACATAAAACTATACCTGTTTCAACATCCGTCACATGAAGCTCAGAATCAAAGCCACCACTGAGAATCTGTCTTCCACAGGAGGACCACTGCGCAGCACGCACAGCACTGCTGTGAGAAGAATAGGTGTTCACACAGCGACCTGTGTCTATGGCATCCCATACCTTTAAAGCAAAAGACAAAGAAGCAGTTCTAAGTGATAAGATCTCACATTTCTTAATGTTTAATCACTTTTTTTTTTTACAAAAACCTTGTGGGCTGGACAGTGAAAGTTTTAGTAGCTCTGTTTTATGGATGAAGAAACAGAATTTAGAGATAAATGACTTGCATGACGTCCCATAAACAGTATAAGAGGAAGGATTCAAACCCAGGTCTCTCCCAACTCCCAGTATAGGCCTTCTCCCACTAGGCCAAGCTGACTCCCCTGAAACTAATGACCTTTCTTTTCACAGACTTCACAGAGTATGTTGCTTGTACTTCTCTCTTGAAATGTATTATTACATGTTATAGTTATCAGTGAATTACAGGTCACATCCTTCTGCTGGAGATCAAGTGATGGACCGCAGATTCATAACTAGAAGGAAACTTTAGAGTCGTCAGGTCCAGTCCTCTAACTTCATAGACTAGAAACTGAGCCCCAGAGAGGCTGTGACCTGCCTAAGGACAAGTAGTGACAGAAGTGGAATTTGAACTCATGCTCTGTGATTCCAAATCCAGGACTCTTACCCCTCTACCACAAATGGGGAGGTCGTTATCTTCTGATGCAGTTCACTTTGAACGGCTTTAGTTATTAGAACATCTTTTTTCCTACATGGCACAGAGTCTGGAGTCAGAAAGACCTGAGTTCAAATGTGACATCAGACACTTACTAACTGTGTGACCCTAGGCAAGTCACTTAAACCTCTGTCTGCCTTAGTTTCTCAACTGAAAAATGGGGATAATGATAGCACTTACATCCCAGGGCTTTTGTGAAAATCAAATGAGATGATATTTGTAAAGTGTTTGACATAATACCTGGTACATAGTATAGGTGCTTAAAAAATGTTTATTCCTTCCTTGCTTCCCCTTCTCCCACACATGGGAGAAATCTACCTCTTTGAAACTTTCACCCCATTGCTCCTAGTTCTTTTGCCCTTGGAGAAGTAAAACAAGGCTAATCCATCTTTCCAGTGTCAAACTTTTACAATAAGAAGACAATATCATATTCTCCACCATCTCTTGCCTCCCCTCCTGCCCCCAATTTTCTCTTCCTCAGGTTAAACATTGCCATTTCCTTCAGCTTATCCTTCACATGGTCCCCAGTCCCTTCACCATACTGTGCCCTTCCTAAAATGTGATTCCCACCTGCTATTTTAAGTTCTGGGTGACCAAGCCAGAGGACACCAGGATTATCATCTCCCTCAGTACACCGGGGAGGTCACTAAAGCTTCTGGGCTGTTTTCACATGTACCACATTCTAGCTACTCCCTCCCCCAACCCCTTCCATCGTGTACATGCCTGGGTGTTTTTTTAAACCCAAGTGCAGGACATTTATGGCTGTTAAGTTTCATTTCATCAGATTTAGTACAGTGTTCCACACCATTGAGATCTTTTTGGATCACAATTTGGTTTATTCCAGCTTAATATTATCCACAAATTTGATAAGCATGCCATCTATGGCATCATTAAAGTCATTAATAAAAATGTTGGATGCTATTAAATTAACAGTACTGCATACTATTTAAAGGTATTTATTAAGCACTAGAACAGATGCTGTAGGAGACCAGGTTAATATACACATTCTCTGCCATCCAAGAATTTTAGCTGTACAATCTAAAATAGAACAAATGTACAACAGACCTATATATAGCTAACAGTCAAAACACAGACACATTGTATAGACAGACAGACAGACACACACACACACACACACACACACACACACACACAGAGTCCATTGTTTCTGAAAAAGAAGTTAATTTCTAGTATCTCACACCTCTGCCTTCATTGATGGGGAAAGGGAGCCCAATATATACATCTTGCTTTAACATGCGCTTTAAAGCTACTATATGTATGAAGCATAGGAGGAAGATAATGACCGACATGTTCAGAGACTGGGCAAGAAGTAAACACAAAGGAAACATGGCAAGTAGTGATTTGTGAATGAATTTTTATCAGCTTAAGAAGAAAAGTAACAGCCCCAATGATGGTCAAATCATTCATAGAATCATAGATTCAGACTCAAATGAACCACAAAGTTCATCTAGTTCAACTCCATCATTTTACAGATGAAGAAACTGCAGTATTTGTGTGTGTGTGTGTGTGTGTGTGTGTGTATCTATAGATATATAGATACAGAGATATGGTGGGTGTGTGGGTGTGTATGTGTATGTATCTATAGATACATAGACGCAGAGATATATGATATGTGTGTGGGTGTGTATATATTTGTGTGTGTGTGTGTACACGTGCGTATGTCATGAGTAAAAATTCCAAGAGACAAAGTTTCCAGGTATTAATAATCAATTTCTTAACTAGGCTAGCCAATAATCAATAAATTGATGATCAGCGGTTTCTCTCGGTAACCAAAGACCCCAAGGAAGGCTCTGAAACACCTTAAATTAGGTGTGTGCCTTCTGACAGGAAAGTCCCCTGACAAGTGAAACTCAACCCTGATTTGGTGAATATTGAATGATAAGGTGGGCTAGAAATTCCCAGTCCTTCCAAATCACCACACTGTAGGAACAGGGGGCATCAGCTGAGAATGTGGCCTGGTCATGAGTTTTGAGCTCCCTCTAGCAATCTGGGCACCCCGACCAGGTTCTCTCTGGTTTGGTTTCTCCTTCATGAGCTGGGGTTTCCCTAAACTCTAATGAAGGGGTTTCTCCCAGGGAGAGAACTGAATTATTTTTATACCCTAAACAGAAATTAGGTTTCCCAGTTGGGTGGATCCCCCCAGATACCTTGAGCTGAGCTGGAATGCTTCTGGCATTCTCTAAAAGGGGAGGGGCTCCTCTCTAATCTAGTCTTTTTTTTCAGAAAAGGGAATATTATAAATTATTATTAATAATCAAATGGTATAGCATTAAAAAACATATGAAATGACTTGCCCAAGTTCACACAAATAATAAGTGGCAAAGGCAGGACCCAAACCTAAGTCTTCTAAGTTTAAATCCAGAGTTCTTTCCATTGCACTACTGGGTCTTGAAGGATGGAACTAGAAAACAAGAGGAATTACAAGGAAAGAGATATCCACTAAATATAATAAACATTTCAAACTGTCCAAGAATGGAATGCCATGCTTTGTTAGGTAGCAAGCTTCCCATCACTGCAGGATAATAGAAGCTGTTAATAACTATCTATTACTATTCCTTTTAGAAGATAATGTTGATATAAGAGAGAGTAAAAAAGACCTGGATTCAAATCCTAACTGTATTATTAGTATTTGGAAGACCTAAATTTTAATCAGAACTCCTTCATTTAGAAGCTGTGTGACTTTTAGCAAGTCACAACCTCTTTGTGCCCGAGCTTCCTCACAGGTAAAATGAATAGTCAAAGGTCGCTGTGTCATGTTGGATAGAAGGGACCATCGTTGAAGTCCAGAAGATCTGGGGGGTTCAAGTACCACCTAGAACACTGTGGCCCTGGGCAAGTGGCTTAATCCCTCAGTATCCCAGGCACCACTCCAAGACTATAAGTTGCATAACTGCACTAGAAGAGGTAGCTTTCTCACTGAAGATTGCCTAGATCAATAAAGTCAAAACATAGACCAAAAAAAAAAAAAGATACTCAATTTAATTCAAGAAATATTATGAAGATCTACAAAGAAAACAAAATGAAAAAGATCTTTCCTTCAAGAAACTTAAATACAACTGGAGGGATACAAAACGCACACATATAAGGTAAGCAGAAAGGAAACAAGCATTTGTTAAGTGCCTACTATGTGCCAGGTGCTGTGCTAAGCACTTTATAAATATTACTTCCAACAATCCTGGGAGGAAAGGATTATTATTACCCCCATTTTACAGTTGAGGAAACTGAGGACAGAAGCTAAATGACTTGACCAAGGTCACATAGCCAGTATCTGAGGCTCGAATTTTAACTCAGATCTTCCTGTCTCCAGGTCAAAAATTCTATCCACAGCCACCTAGCTGTTTTATAGTTAGTATTTATATAGAACTTTAAGGTTTGCAAAACACTTTGCAATTATCTCATTTTATCTTCACAACCACCCTGGGAGGAAGGTATAAATCCAAAGTATATACAAAGCAATTCCAGGAGTGGAAAGCATTAATAACTGGAGGAATCAGGAAAGGCCTTGTATGGAATATGGAACTGGAACTGAACTATGAAGGAAGGTGAGAGGCAGAGGTGAGGACCCCAGGTATGGAGTTAAAATGAGCAGCAAGAAAAAGAACAGCTTGGCTGGAACTGTGCATGAGAGGGATTATGATATGAAACAATTCTGGGAGATCTGAGTGAATGGCCAGACCCAAAGAGAAAACATTAACACCTGGAAGGAAGCACTTTGAAAGGAGGACTCCCTAGGGAATTGTGTTTGACCTTGTGTTACTTAACATTTTTATTGCTGATGTAGATAAAGGAATAGATCAAGTTTGCAGATGGCACAAAGTTAAGGATAGCTAACACAACGGATGACAGGATTCAAAAAGAAGTGTAACAAGCTAGAATATTGGATGAAATCAAGATGAAATTGCATAGGGATGCATGCTATCTTCTGTCTTACACTTGAGTTCAAAAAATCAATTTCACAACGAAAAGATGGTGGAGACATGGTTAGATAGCAGTTTGCTGAAAAGATCTGGGGATTTTAAATGTATGAAAATTTAACATGTCAGCAATTTAATATGGCAGTCAAGAAAGTCAATGCAATCTTATACTGAGGTGAGGAATAAGATGATAATCATTCCATTGTTCTCTTCTTTGCTAATACTAACAGGTGTGCTGTGTTCAGTTCTAGACACCACATTTTGAGGACATCAACAGATTGGAGAACATCCAGAGGGGGATAACCAAAAAGGTGAAGGGTCATAGGAAGCCTGGTTGAAGGAAATGGGGATGTTGAGCCTGATGGGAGAACTTAGGGACTCGTGATCGTCATTGGCTGACCCAAGGCAGAAGGAAGAACAATGGTGGAAGAAAGATACAGAAAAGAGACAGAAATTTAGCCTTGTTTTAAGGAAAAAACTTCTAACAATTGGAGCTATCCAAAAGTAGAATCAAATAATCAATCAATAAGCATTTATTAAGTGTCTGCTATGTGACCGGGGATGCAAAGGAAAAAAAAACATTCTTTGTTCCGAAGGAGCTTATGTTTTACCAGAGGAGAAAACACACACATATATAAACACATACAGGATAAATACAAAAAAATATAAAGAAGTCTGAAAACAAGTTAGAGCTGACAAGCACTAGTAAGTTGTAGGATCAGCAAAGGCAGAGGTGGTGATTAATCTGAGTCTAGTATTAGAAGGTGGATCAAGCTGAGTCCTGAAGGAAGGGATTCTCCCAGGCCTAGGTTGGGGAGAGGGTGCTTTCTAGACTTGGGGACAGCCAGTACAAAGGCACAGAGATGGAAAGATTGCTGTGTGAGAAGAGAAAGAAAGTCAGTTTGGCTGCACCACAAAGTAAGACACATGCTTAGGTTGGAAAGATAGGTTTAAACTAAAACAAACAGAGGAGTTTTATGGTAGAGACAACAGGGAACCAGTGGGTTTACTCTTTGATCCAGTGAACAAGACCCTGTAGAAAACAGAAAAACATATGAGAAGTTGTGGAGGCAGACTCAAGGTTTGGCAACCTGTGCTGGATGTGAGGGACAGGGCAGAGTGAAGCACATTTCTGAGGCGGCACTCCTGGGTGAATGCAAGAATGGTAGTGACAACATTACCTGCCCAACCTACTTCACAGGGTCACTGTAAGGATTAAATGAGTTAGTGGATTTGTAAAGCAAAAAGGGTTATATAAATAAATAGCAACTTTCAATAACAGTTACTCATAATAATATCAATAACAATAAACTGTAAAGGGAATTCCTTTGTGGGATAAGGGATTGTAACAAACGCCCTTTAAGTACTCTTCCAAAATCAGGATCATCTGGCTCTTCTTCATATGTCATGACTTTGAAAAAAAATAATGTTTTCCAATGGCAAGAACTCCCTGAATTGATTTTCACTATATCAA
Organism: Vombatus ursinus; assembly: GCF_900497805.2. Lineage (NCBI taxonomy): Eukaryota > Metazoa > Chordata > Mammalia > Diprotodontia > Vombatidae > Vombatus > Vombatus ursinus. The sequence continues at coordinate 7,095,742 of NW_020947062.1, read as the reverse complement.
TGAAGTCTGTTTTTTATTCCTTCTTAATGAGCTCAGTAGTCTTCAAAAAGCAAAGAAAAAAAAGTAAACAGTGACCACACCATGCACACCGATCTGTGAACAAAATTCCCCATGGAGATGAAAAACCTCATTTTGGCAAAGTCAGAAGGAGCTCAAACTTCAGAGAATTCAGATGCTAAAAGAGGATTTTCCCCTTAGAAAAATGTAGCTTTTGTAAAGTCAAGGGGAAAAAGTATTTCAATAGCTGGTTTTAAAAATTCAAATTTATTTGGATAATATGAACAAAAATATAAGGATATAAATGTTCCCTTCCTTAAAGGTTTATAAACTGAAAGAGAGAAAGAATTATTGTCCTCATTTTACAGATGAGAAAACTAAGGTTCAGAGGTCACTCAGCTAGATCAGAACCAAGACATAAGCCCTGGTTTTCTAATGTCTATATCAGTTCTTTCATATTGCTGACATCTAATTTAATTCTACAAACATGTATTAAGTACCTACTACGTGCACATCTCTGTGTTGGACAATAGAGAGATACTTTAAAAAAAAATTCCAGGGGCTCTCAAAGATCTTACGTGGGTTGGAGGGTAGGGAAGGTACAGTAGATAACATGTACGTATGTAATTATAATACAAGGTGATGTGAGGTACTAACAAGGGTATGGGAAGGTTCAGGGAAGCATTCCTGGGTGAAGTGGGACTGGAGCTTGTGAGAGAGGTGAATTTGAGAAGGGAATGCATTACAGGTATGGTGAGGAGCCCCAGTAAAACACAGACTCAACTCAGGAGATGAGATGGCAAGGTGAGATAGCTGCCAGTAGTAAAGTATGACTGAAACACAGAGTTTATGAAATAAAGGCTGGTGGGGCAGCTGTGTGGCACGGTGGATATGGCACTGGCCCTGAAGTCAGGAGGACCTGAGTTCAAATCTGGTCTCAAACCAAACACTTGACTCTTACTAGCTGTGTGACCCTGGGCAAATCACTTAACCCCAATTGCCTAATAAAATAAAAAATAAAAAATAAAAATAATGAAATAAAGGCTGAAGAAGTCAACTACAGTCAAATTATGGAAGAATGTAAGCTGAAGGATTCATATTTTACGCAAATTAAAACACCTCTGAGGTACCATCTCATACCGATCAGACTGGCTAATATGACAGAAAAGGAAAATGATAAATGTTGGAGAAGATGTGGGAAAATTGGGACACTAATGCATTGTTGGTAGAATTGTGAACTGATCCATTCTGGAAAGCAATTTGGAACTATGCCAAAAGGGCAACCAATCTGTGCACACCCTTTGATCCAGCAACATCACTAGTAGGTTTATATCCCAAAGAGATTATAAAAAAGGGGAAAGGATCTACATGTACAAAAATATTTAAAGGAGTTCTTTTTGTGGTGGCAAAGAATTGGAAATTGAGGGGATGCCCATCAATTAGGGAATGGCTGAACAAGTTGGAGCATATGGATGTAATGGAATACTACTGTGCTATAAGAAATGATGAGCAAGCAGATTTCAGAAAAACATGGAAAGATTTACATGAACTGATGCTGAGTGAAGTGAGCAGAACCAGGAGAATATTATACACAGTAACAGCAACATTATACAATGACCAACTTTGTTAGACTTAGCTCTTCACAGCAATACAATTAATCAAGACAGTTCAAAAAGACTCATGATGGAAAATGCTGTCCACATTCAGAAAAATAATTATGAAGTCTGAATGCAGATCAAAGCTATTTTCACTTTTTTGTCATTTTGGTTTTTTGTGACATTTCCTTTTTGTTCTATTTCTTCTTTCACAACATGACTAATGTGTAAATGTGTTTACATGATTGAACATGTATAACCTAAATCAGATTGCTTGGTGTCTTGGGGAGGGAGGATGGGAGGGAGCAAGGGAAGGAGAAAAAAATTTGGAACTCAAAATCTTATAAATAATGAATGTTGAAAACTATCTTTACATCTAATTGGAAAAAATAAAACACTTTTTTAAAAAAAAATTTATCTTTTATCCTAGAAGCAATTAAGTCACTAAAGGTTTTACATTTACAGGGTGATTTACATACTTATTTTCATTTACTGAATAAACTCTATAGTCTATACCTGAAGATCATTTGATCTTCATAGCTACCTGGGAAGAGAAAGAGAGGAGGAGAAGGAGGAAAGGAGAGAGGGAAAGAGAAAAGATGAAGGGAGGAAAAACACAGAGAAAGGAGGCAGGGAGGGAGGGAGAGGAGGGGGGGTGAGAGAGACAGAGAGACAGCCAGAGAGACAGAGAAAGAAAGAGAGACAGAGAGAGAAAGAGTATGAATATTTTTTAAGCACTTACTATATGCCAGGCACTATGCTAAGCACCAGGGATAAAACAGAAACGAGCAAAACAGTCTCTGCTCTCAAGGAGCTTACATTCTATTTGGGGGAAGATGATACAGGAAACGGAGCTAGAAAGTGGGGAAGGAGTGGAGGGAAGGCCTTACATGGTATGGTTTAGGGACAGATGTGCAGTGGAAGTCTGAGCAATGGCAAGATAAAGAAAAAGCTCACCTATAAGAGCTAGTAGTATTGGGGTAGAGACCAAGGTTCTTCTGGTGGAGAAGAGGCAGGGAGGATGGTCCAAGTGGAGAAGGCATGGTGTGGGGATGTTTGGGGGCAGTGTGGTGATGCAGCGGACAGAGCTGGGCCTAGAGTCAGGAAGGCCTGAGTTCAAATCTAGTCTCAGACACTTTCTAGCTATGTGGCCCTGGGGAAGTCATTTAACTTTTTGCCTCAGTTTCTCCATCTGTAAAATCGGGACAATAATAGCACCTACCTCCCAGGATAGTCATGGGGATCCAATGAGATAATAACTGTAAGTCGCTTAGAAAAGTACCTGGCACACAGTAAGAATTATAGTAAACCACCTCTCTATAGAGGGACAATTGAGGTGAAAGCAGAGGTGCTTCTCCCACCCCTAGGGCCCAGTAGTAACTGCTGATGAGAGCAAGAGATATACCACCCTTATGCTTGAGGAGAGAGGAAAAGACAGTGACTCACCATAAGCCTTCACATACCATGAGGAACATGAAGAAGGGCTCTTCTTACTCCCCTCTAACCACCCCTCCAATTCTATCATGCGACATTTGGGGCTGTGGAGATCATATACAAAAGAAGGCTTAAGGATAATGGAGGTGAGGAAAGGGGGAGGCTGAGCTATGAAAACTCAGAGATGTGTCCCTATAAGGGTGAGGGTTAGCTACAGAAGCTGTGCATGCAGAGAGCCGAGAGAACATGGGATCAGTGGCCAAAAAAAGCAGGGCCTGCAGAGGACGGCCTGGGCAGCAAGATAATCAGCACTTGCGGGAAACTCAGGAGAGCCACCCCACATCAGTAGAGAGAAACAGTGGGCAGCAATATGCAATGCCCACTGAGAGCCAGCCACAAGAGGCAAGTGCTGCCCACACTGAGCCGCCGTGGAGACAGCTGTGGACAGAAGTACCAAGGCAGGGAACCCCACACACCCCTGACTGAAAGCCTACCTAGGGCCAGACTATGAACTACTGAGACTGTAGAGGACTCAGCAAAGGGCTGCCCACTATGGGATAGCATTGCTTCCCATGGACTAAGGCACAAAACCTACTTCCATAACTTTATAAATACAGTTTTGTCTTTTAAGATTATATACTTATAAGGAGAGCTGATGACTACTCGGGGAATGCCAGACACTAAAGTTACTAGATTCTCAAAGTACAGGCAAGTCCTTTGTGTAAGGTGGGAGCCTTTGACTCATGGGTTATACAGCAAAGTGCTAGGTAAATGAGTTATTAGGGGCAGCTAAGTAATGCAGTGCATAGAGTGCCGAGCCTAGAGTCAGGAAGACTTATCTTCCTGAATTCAAATCTGGCCTCAGACACTTACTAGCTGTGTGTCACTTAATTCCATTTGCCTCAGTTTCCTCATCTGTAAAATGAACGGGAGGAGGAAATGCAAACCCAGTATCTTCTCCAAGAAAACCCCCAAGTGGGATCACAAAGAGTCAGACATGACAGAAAAACGACTGAACAACAAAAATGAATTATTACAATAATAATCATTACTGCTTCATTATTATACTCCAGTTGCGGCAACTAGGTTATAGTCTCGTCCCTCTGTGTCTGAGACTCTGCCCTGGCACTCTGTCCTGATTTTATTTTTATACAAAGTTGGGACAATATATCTGTATGTCTCCTCTCCGCAGCTTCTACAAAAGGGCCCTGGTTTTACTTCTAGTGTCAAAGTTTGTCTTCCTGACTCAGTATTACTTTTTATGGTACTAAAAATGAAAAAAAGGCTCAGAATGCAATAGAGTTACATCTTGGGAATGTGCTGGTTCCCAGAGGCTGTGATCAAAATGCATTTCATCTCCTTTTGAACTATGAAGGCCAGTTCACAACCCCAACTTAATCCTATGATACATATACAAAGACGACAAAACAGGTCCTTGTTCTGTAATATGTGTGCAATGTAATGATGTATAATCATCATTACTATCATCATCATCAGTCACAATTCAAATAGCTCCACAATAATCATAAAAATATGTCACAACTCTATTTGCCCTATTTTAAAGATGAGAAAATTGAGATAATAAGAAGCTAAATGACTTGCCTAGAGGCAAGTATCAGACTATCAGAGCCAGGATTCAAACTCAGGTCTTCTGACTCTAAATACAATGCATCTTCTTTCTGCAATGCCATGTTGCTTTAAGAAGAGAGGTGGAACCAAACCCCTTAGTTCCAAATTCTATGGAAGAAAATACCAGGGATTTGCACCAACTCTCATACAGAGAATGTATAAGGACAAGCCCCTCAGACCAACACAAATATAAGAGCTCCCTTATAATCATGACTGATTTGATGAGCAATCAATCAACAAGTATTACAGTAAGCACCAACTATATTCCAGGTACTATGCAAGGTGCTCAGAATACAGGTTCAAAAAGAAAAAAAAAATTTCTATTCCCCATGAACTTATATTTTAATGAGGGAGGCAAAAACCCAACAAATACGAGCATTTCCATATACAAAAAAAATAGAAAAAAAAAGATAGCATACAAAAATGTGAATATAAAGCATAGATCTTTTTTTACAGTATATAACAAATTCAGCACATTAGTGTCAAAGCTATGCTGCTTGTCTGTATCTTCCTCCAAGCTTCCTTTTGTTCTCCTCTGTGTATTTTTCTAAATGCCTCATTGACCTTTTTTTTTTTTTGATACATAATGAGGTTTTCCAATATTGCTTTTCTAGTTTTCCTTTTTTTTTTTTTTTTTTTTAGTTACATACCGAATTCATTGTTCTTTCTTCTGTTGATGGAAGTGTTTTCACGATAGAAATTTTCACCTCAGCATTGCTTTGGATGCGTCTCCAAAGTTCTGGTACATTGTCTCATCACTGTCATTTTCTTAGACAAAATTACCTATTGCTTCTACACCTTATTCTTTGCCACATCCATTCATTAAAATGAAATCATTTAGTATCATTTTAAGTTTAATCCTTTTGTCAATGGCCCTTTACTGATCATAATTTCTACTGCATTGTGCATAGTAAGGGATGTTCAGAATTTCTGCTTTTTTGCACTTGAGGTTTTTATGTCCTAGCACATGGTCAACTTTTGGAAAGGTGCCATTCACAGCTGAGAAATATACATATTCTTTTCTATTCTCAATCAATAATCACCAAAGATCTAGAATCTCTAACTTTTCTAAAATTCTATTCAGGTCCTAAGCTTTTTTTTTTCATCTTCCTGTTAGATTTATCTAGATCTGAAAAGGGCGCATTGAAATCCAATGATTATAGTTTTGTTCCCTATTAATCCCTGCAAATTAATCAACTTTTCCTTCAAGTACTTCGATGCTATATCATTCAGTACAAATATTAAGTACTGATATTATTTCACTGCTTATGGTAACTTTAAGATAATGAAATTTCCTTCCTTAGCTCTTTTAACCATGTTTATTTTTACTATTGCCTTCTCTGAGATCATCATTCTTACTCTGATTTTTTGTTTGCCTGAAACATAATAAATTCTGCTACACCCTTTATTTACCCTTTATTTTACGCTGTGAATTTTTATGTTTCAAGTGTGTTTCTTACACACGATATATTGCCAGATTGTGCTTTCTAATCCATTCTGCTATCCTCTTCCATTAAATGGAAGAGCTTATCTCACTTATATTCACAGTTATGATTGTTAATTGTGCATTTTCCCCCATCATATCTTTCCCCCCTTCTTTGATCCTGTGTTGCTCTTTAGAAAGATGATGATGCTGAAAGAGAAGAAATGTGATCAAAACTAGCAATTCTTCCACTCTGCTACCCCTCCTCTATTCCCCCAAGCCAGACCAGTAGTAATTCTTCTTCTATAATTTATCCTCTGAAGTTGGTTTGCTTTCCGTGTGACTATCCATCCCACTCAATCTCCTTGTTCAATCGTTTCAGTCATGTCCAACTCTTCATGACCTCATTTGGGCTCTTTTGGCAAATATACTGAAGTGGTTTGCCATTTCCTTCTCCAGCTCAACCTACAGACGAGGAAACTAAGGCAAATAGGGTTAAGTAACTTGTCCAGGGTTAAAAAGCTAGTAAGTGTCTGAGACCAGATTTGAACACAAATCCTCCTGACTGTAGCCCCAACATTCTATCTACTGCACCACCCCACCGAGCTGCCTTCAGTCTCCCCTCCCTCTTAAGTCCCTCTCTCTTCTATCCCTTCTATTCGACCTGTTCACCAATTTGCTTTGATAAACACTATCTGTGTTCAGCCCTACTTTGTCAAATCCTGATAGAAATGGGGTTCACGAAAAGCCCATTACCTCTTCCCCTTCTTCCATGCTTGCATACTCTTCTCATCCCATCTTCCTCATTTCTTCCCTGGTGTATTCCTTTTTTCCCCTCCCTTTTCTTTCCTCTATTAAAACCATAACAACAGAATCAAACCACCCCAGGCCTTCTTTCCTATTTTACTACCTCTTTGATACTTGAAATCATTAGGATTTTGGAAGACATGTCTCTTCTCCATCATTAGAATGTAGAGACTTCATTGTTTAGGCCCTTCCAATTACTCAAATACATTTATCTAAGTTTCTCTTAACTCTTGCATTTACAATTCAGTTTCTTTTCAGCTCTGGTCTTTTCATCAAGAATGCTTAAAAGCCCTCTATTCCATTGAAGATCTACAGCATCATACTTGGTCTTCTAAGTTTTTCTTGGTGGTAAGCCTTACCTTTTTACCTTTCAGAATATCCTATTCCAAGATATTCTCTCCTTTATAATAATGGCTTCCAAGTTTTATATGATGGATCCTGATTATGGTTCCTTGCTACTTGAACTCTTTTTTTTGTTTTGTTTTGTTTTGGTTTGGTTTGGTTTTTTGTTTGTTTTTTGCTGCTTCCAGTATTTTTCTTTAACCTGGAAGCTCTGGAATTTGACTACAATATTTGTGGGAGTTTCTATTTTGGGGTTTCTTTCTGAAGGTGACCAATGGATCCTTTCTATCTCTACTTCTCCTTGTTTTAATATATCCAGGAAGTTTTATTTATGATTTCTTGAAATACAGTATCTAAATTATTGTGTTTTTCTGGTGATAAATATCTCAACTTATAATATTTCTTCAGAGTATTCAGTATCTTATGTTAACTAATATCTCCAACCTCAGTTTCCATTTTGAGACTTTGTGTCAGAATCAGGTTCCCCTCCCCTCCCACACCGATGTTGTTCAGTTGCTTAAATTATGTCCAACTCTCCACGACCCCATTTTGAGGTTTTCTTAGCAAAGATTCTACAGTGGTTTGCCATTTCTTTATCCAGCTCATTTTAGAGAGGATGAACTGAGGCAAACAGGGTTAAGGGATTTTCCCAGGCCCACATAGCTCTTAAGTGTTTGAGGCCAGATTTGAATTCAAGAAGATGAGCCTTTCTGATTCCAAGCCCAGTGCTCTATCCAGTGTATCACCTAGCTGCCCTGTCCTCTCCCATATACCCACATACATACTCTTAGATGGGGTGATCAAGCCTTGTTTGGTCCTGACCTCATTTCCCTGTGCTCCTATCACTGGTTTCCATCCCCCCTTGCATGTTTGTGCCCAAAGTACTGGAGATTCCAGGCCTCCCAAATACATCTCAGATCAGAGTGCTATGGACTTCCGGCTCCCTCAAGATGCCCTAGTCAGAATGCTGACTCCTGGCTCCTGGAAACAAAGCATTTCAGGTGCCCCTGTAACATCTATGGTCATCTATGTGCAGTAGGTTTCCTCGGAACTAAATGGGCTACTCTAAAGATCATCAGCATTTAGCCAATGCTCTGACACTGTTACAGAGTCACATTCTCAGTGGGAAATGACTTGGAAGCAGGTTCACCCAGTGCTTGGTCAGCTACTGCTTGTACCCCAAATCCTGCTTCCTAGTGTGAGCCCATCATCAAGGAGGGTGGAAGGTGGGGAGAGGGAGGAAATCTTGTCTTCTGTATGAGCTTAAGCTGACGGTATTCCCTTTGTCATTGTGCTCAGAGGAAAAAAAAAGGCTGCCACCAGCAAACTCACTCCCCCTTAACTGCTGATCTTTTCATTGCCAAAGAAAACTTGGCTCCCAAAAGTTCCTGCTGCTACTTGCCTTATTTTATTTTAGAAGCATTTTCCCCTTCTGTTTGCCTGCTGTGCCCCCCGCTATTACTCTGGCTTTAAAGAAGCACTTTCCATCCTCCTCCTACTGACTCTCTCAACCATCACTGATCCAGATGTAAACTGTGAGAGTCCTCCTAACTGCAGCAGGGTTCACTCCTCTGGCAAGTCAGCTGTTAAGAGGTATCTGAAGTATAATGGAAAGAGTGCTAGATTTAGAGCCAGGAGACATAGACTCACATTCCAGCTCTTCCAGAGACTAGCTATGTGACCCATAACAATTCATTTTACCTCTCTCCAACTCATCTGTAACACAGGGATAATAGAAATGAATATTAATATAAATCCATTTCCATGCAAGCCAGGATTTAAGAAAGTTTATGTTAATGGAACTCTAGAAATAATTACGGAAGCCCTCAGTTTCGTACTTGTAAAATGAGCAGTTGAGATTAGATGGTCTCAAGTCCCTATCCACTCTGACAATCCTGTGATTCTAAAATCTCCTTCAGCTCTGATATTCTCTGGTGGGTGATTTCCTAAAAGAACATTGGGTTCTGGTTCTCCTCCCCACCTCATGCCATTTCCTAGTTCTGTAACTTTGGGCAAATCATTTAGCCTCCTTTTTCTCATCTGTAGCAGGGATTATATGACCTTGAGCAAATTACATCTAATTTGTTCAGCTTCCTCATTTGTACAATGAGGAGTTTGGAGTTCATGATCCCTAAGGTCCCTCCTAGCTCAAAACAAAGTAAGTGATTTGAGAAGGACCATCTAAAAGGCATCTGCCCTCACCAAATGGGGGCAACTCCCAAATCTGAAAGATGGTTAAATGGACTGTCTTAGTAAGTGTTCAATTCCACATCTCTTGAAGTGTTCAAACAAAGAGTGGAAGCCACTTGTTGGTGTTGCTGGAGCAAGAATTCACATATCAGACGCTCAAACTAGACAAAGTATCAAGTTGCTTCCAACATGAAGAATCTATAAGCATCTACTGTTGTTGTTCAGTCATTTTTCACTCATGTTTGACTCTTTGTGACTCCATTTGGGGTTTTCTTGGCAAAGATACTGGAATGGTTGCCAATTCCTTCTTCAACTCATTTTATAGATGAGGAACTGAGACAAACAGGGTTAAGTGACTTGCTCAGGTCACACAGCTAGTAAGTATCTGAGGTCAAATTTGAATTCAGGTCTCCCTGACTCCAGGCCCAGCACTCTATCCACTGTGCTACCTAGCTACCCATCTACTACTATTACCCAAACGGAGTTCAACATAGATGTGTCATAGCAACTTGATGTATTATTAGTAGTAATAATAATAAAGCCTCTGACCTAGTTAAGCTTTTCTTTCAAGCCTGAACTATAAGAGGAAGAAAAACTATCTATAGAAAATATGATCAAAGAGTCCATACCCTTGGAGCCTGAGACCCTACTGATGAGCTCATACCTAAAGAGGTCAAAGACAGAAAAAAAGATGGCATATACACCAAAATATTCCGAGTAGCCCTTTTGTGGTAGCAAAACACTCTTAAAATCCCTAGTTTCCTTCAGGGCTCTACATGATGCCTTTCCTTGTTCCCCAGAGGTTAGTACCTTCTCCTGAAAAATTATGCTTTATCTATTTGGTATGTATCTTGGATATACTTATACATGTAACATGCTGTCTCCCCTCACTAGATTATAATCTCCATGAGGGCAGGGGCTATTTCACTTTCGTCATTATATCCTCAGTGCCTTCTATAGTGCCTGGCATACAGTAGGCATTCAAATACTTGACTGACTGGAACAAAGTAGGTGCCCTGGAGAATGGGCAAACAAATTATGGTATAAGAATGTAATGGAATATTACTTTGATGTAGGAAATACATATGAGTAATTCAGAGAAGCATGGGAAGATTTCTATGAACTGATGCAGAATGAAATAAGCAGAGCCAAGAAAGCAATATACACAATGACTTCAACAAGGTAAGTTGAAAAACAGTAACAACAACCTAAACTATGTAATTGTAATGGTCAAGTTTGAACCCAGAGCAGAAGTGAAAAAACACACTTGCCTCCTTTCTTTGTAGAGGTGGGAGAATATGAGTAAGCAAGACTGGGGATTGAAGTACTGGCTGAACTTCTGAATTGCTTTTTTCCCCATTGTTATTTATTCCTTGTTACAAAGAATGACTAGTGGGGAGGTGGAAGGATATAGTGAGAAATTAAATTATATAAAAACAAAAACTTTAAATTTGTTTTAAGTCACCAAGATGTATCTCCCCACTATACTCCCACCCCTAACCTCAGGATCCTCTACTCCTTTTGCCTGTTATTCCCCGGAAGAGGTTAGTCAGGCCACTAAGGATGGGCTGCTCCACCTCTTGTCCTCCCATTTGTTCCTAGGGAAAAAAGCATGGTTATAGATTGAGTGCCCAAGGATAGAGAAATTGATGAGAACCATCTGTGATGAGCAGAGACTAGCTATAGTAGAACACTCTAAACAGGAATTACAGAGGGTACAAGATAAAGGAATATAACAAAGCTTGAGCCCAGTGGGGCCTGCCTACTCATTCCTTGTGCACAGGCTAATGCTATGATGAGAACTCAGGTCTGGGATTAGGGTATCAGGGCTGTACCTGTGCCTCTTTCACTCTACCTCTCTAAGCATCTACTCTTAAGTTTCCTCATCTACACAATGGAGGTAATAACACCTATAGTATATCTTTCCCAGGGTTGGTTGTTGGTTTTTGTACAGAACTGGTGGTTTCATTAGTATATCCAGCTGCCAGAGGAGAAAATCCCTCAACCAATCTAGCTCTGCATATTATAGTCTTAAAGAACTACTTGGGGCACTGAGAACCCAGATCTTACTGACAGAGCAGTCTGCACTGCTAGTAGCTGAAATTCCAAATCATCCATGCACCTTTCAAGCTGACTCTAGGAGCTCTAGCTTGGGCCAGGCAAGTAAAATTCACAGAACCCTAATCCACCAACACACCCTCCTTCTGAAGCTGCTCACATCAGCTCGAGACCAATCCCTGGGGGAGGAAAGTTTGCTGAGGCCTATTCTTAGGCCTGTTCCTCTGGTGTGTTGTACCAGTCCCTACACCATTCATACAATCCTCCTCTGACCCTCAATAGTTCTGAACATCCCTCTTCCTCAACCCTCAAGCTGCTAGTATGATCAGCTCTAGCCCAGTCACCCAGGTAGGTAAGTTTTCACAGGCCTAGTCCCACTAACCTTTCCTTATTCCAAACACTAAACCCTGCCCCCTTCATTCCCTCTAGCCCAGCAACTGGAAAAACAAGTGTGGAGAAGCTTATCCATTAGTTCTATTCCTTAGGTCTGTTCCACCAGCCTCACTTCCAACCCCACTCATCTTCCAACCACACTTCCCCCAAAACTACAGCTCTCATCAGCTCTAGGCCAGCCCCTGTAGGGGACAAATTTGTAAAGACCTGTTCTTCAGACCTACTCCACCCATCAGTTCCACCAGCTTCCCCCAACTTACTGCAACCCACCAACCTACAAATACATGCTTCCCAAAAGATTGCTTTTCTTCTAAGCTCTGGCTCAGTACCTGGGAAGGCAAGTTTTCAGAGACCTTTTCCATCATTTTCCCTCCCCAAATTCCAATTACTCCTTCCTCTTTGACAACCATCCCTCTCCCTCTAAATATGTTTCACCAGCCCTCCCCTTACTACACCCTCATTTCCTTAGCTCCAGCCCAACATATTGAGAACTAAGTTTGCAGACACCCACAAAAGAATACATCATCATTCCTACTGGAATTCTGATGCTAATTCTTTAAACAAGCTCAGTCACAGAATCTGAGAATTAGAAAAAACCTCAGACATCAAACCCATACTGAAAAAGTAATTTAAATTATCCCTGCTAAATGGCCAACCAGCCTCTATTGGAAGACCTCTAGTGATAGGGAAATTCACTATCTATCTAGACATCCTACTCACATTGGTATGGTTTTAATTGTTAGTAAGTTTGCTCCTGAATTGAGTTGAAATCTACTATGTTGCAAGGCCCCTCCACTGTTCCTATGGCCTTCTGAGGTCAGGTATAAGAAATCTAATGCCCCTTCATATTCTTAGGTACAGCTATCACACAGTATCCCTCAGTTTTTTCTTCTCTACTCTAATCTCAGTTTTTCCAGATGATACTTTTGCTTATGGCATGGTTTCCAATTACTGCATAATTTTTTTCAGACCAGATCTGTGATTTCATTGGTGTTGAGAATTCCCAAGAAGGAAACTTTATCAAAGAAGACTAGCATCTGTTCTGCAGCTCTTAGAGAGCTGCCTTAGGCAATGAGAGATTAAGTGACAGAGCCAGTGGATATTAGAGGTAAACCTTGAATCCAGGCCTTCCCAATTCTGAAGTCATCTCTGAATCCACTATACCACAGACACCTCTCGTAAAATATTCACATATTATATCTTTCATGTGCCCTATACTCCGGAAAAGTATTTTGTCTATATTAGTTCTGCTATAATGTTTGTTTTGAAATTGCTAGTTTGTTCCAACATGATTGATATTTTAGAAAACTAGAAAATAACGCAAATTTTACTTTTGCTTACAGACAATTTCATCCATGAGACAGAGTAAGAAAATAGAAAACTGTACCACTTCACAATAACTCATAAGCTACAACCCTAATGACACTCATTTCCCCAGATTATGACATACTGTATGTTTTCTATCACTATATATATACATATAAAATATGTTATTATATATGTTATGTCACATATATTATATTATATATGTCTATATGTATATATATATATATACACACATATAGAGCTTGGACCGACAGTGGGAAATAGACAAGTTGGGCCTAGAATTTAAACAGCAGAAGGAGAATTGAATGGATTACTCCTTTCATGACCTCAAACTTTTCCCACAAAACAAAGACCTATGGTCTTTAATGCCAGTTTTTCATCAGTGTTTTTTACAGCTATAAGTCCTAGAAGATCACAGCCTCTGAAGAATTAAAAATGAATATCAGTAAGATAGCAATGAGAGGCACATGGTAGGTGTGAGTATGCTACAGCACATGACAAATAAGTACCACAAAAAAGAAATGGAATAAAAAAATGCCATCATGCTAATATGTGATCAAAAAAGGAAGCCAGGCTTGTCTGATGATCAAAGCAAGGGATAACTGACAGACAACTTATACATGTCACTAGTTTCCTGGTGATGTAAGGAAAAAGTGAGGAAAGTCCCTCCCAAATTGGCTAGACCACCTGTGGTAAACTTATGGGATGGCATGGACAAGATTGGGAAGGCATGAATGAGCAGTTGTTGGAGGGAACATCTACATTGATGCCATCATAGATTCATTAGACTATCTTAGTAAACTCAAAATGAGACAATAGTGTGAATTAACTGCCCAAAATGTTGATTCAATTTTCAAAGAATACAGTCCAAAATGAGAGAGGTAACTGCTGGTCCTCCTGTCCTCTGCTCTAGAACTCGATCAGATATTGAAGACACCAAGGTCATCCAAACGCATCTCAGGCCATACCCAGTCATCCTAACTTTTGACCTGCCATTGGACTTCAATGACTCTGAAAGAGAGAGTGAGGCTGACAACTTTGTGCAACTCTGACTGTCTTAAATTCAATTCATGCACAAGTCAAGATATCACTCATGTCATTGATCCTCTTCAAAAATGAAAGACAAATGAACAATGAGCAACAGGAGCTCTAATCAGACCACAGTTAAGAGTACTGAGACAATTTTGGATCCCACATTTTAGGAGGAACTTTGACAAACAGACATGCGTCCAAAAGGAGAGGAACTAAGATTATGAGGTAAACAATGCCATATTAGAAATGGTCAAAGGAATTAGGGATGTCCAGCAAGGAGAAGAGAAAAAGATAATGTGTTGTTTGTTGGGAGTTGGATGTCTAGTTGTAGAGATTTTTTCCACTGAGAGGGAGATTGGCCTAGATAACTTAATTCCAAGGACCCAATTCCAAGGACTCTTTGATTGAGGATTATAATAACCTTCAGCAATCTGTTTGAGTTACTAGTCATTCTTGTCATCAATATTCCTTTTTTCCTGTCCCCCAGGAATTTGGAAAATAACTGGTGAGTATATAGATTAAGACCATCACATACTTGAGAATGAAGTTTCCTCGACATTTTCTTTCTTGACCTTTTGCTTGTTAATAATAGGGTAGGAAATGTGTTAGGATACTTTTAAATTGGTGTAAATTGAAGTGAGGACTTCACTGTCATTTGAGTGATCCTTCCTATTTGTCTGATTATTTGTTCATTTTGCATTAAGTGTCTATATCAGAAATTTAGCAGAAAGCTGTCATGCTTCAAATGCAAAGGTCTTGATCTTGAGGCTGTTTTGAAACTTAGAGATGAAAACTATGACGCACGAATCATGGGCTCGTGTAATGTGTGAGTTGGAATGAGCCTAAGAAGCATAGAGCAAAATATCATCGCTAGAAGGCACTTTGGGAATCATGAAACCCTGAGATGTCACAGTCAGAGGGGATCTTAGAGATCATCAAATCCCACCCCACTAATTTTATAGGGGAAGTAACAAAACCTTCAAAGGGAAGGTGACTTGCCCAAGGTTATACAGCAAAGCCATGAAAATAAAAAACAAAAACTCATCCTCTTCCCACTGCATCACAATTTATACTTTTTTCTGAGTGAAACTTAAAATATATAGTACTATTCCAATTGACATCTAAAAATTTAGCATTAGTCATTCTCTTGCTGCTGCTACCACCAACAAATCAAGATGCCCTATTTAGTCTAGGGCTGTTAAGTGCCCTAAATTGACTTTATAAATAGTTATTTCAAAAATCCACCCATCACCAATTCCTGAATATCCTTCCTAGAAACAAAAATGTCAACCATTTTACTCTGGTTGAAGTATGAATAATAGCCAAGTCAAGGTAAATGTGGAGAAGTCAGGATTCTTTCAAAAACTAAACAGTGTAAAAAAAATCCTTCAAAAATAATATTTATAGAATAACTATATGGATTACTTTCCACATTTGAAAACAATATTTATTGTTAAATTACAAGATTATTTTCAAAATACTAAAGTATGTACCATCTGAAATTAATCAAACTTCCCATCTGCCTTTTCAAGACTCATTAATTCATTCAAACATTCAACAAATATTTGTTGAGCACCTACCACATCCAAAACCCTGCTGCTAAACTACGGGAGACAAAGACACAAACAAGAGCCTGAATTTCCTCAGAAATTTTATTACATTTTCATATTCATTTAGCACAGTAAGGGAGGTAAAGCAGTTAAGTTATGAAGGCAAGAAGGGAACATGAGTCTAATAGGCCATATGAGAGAAACAGGCTCTCTCCCACTCTAAGAATACTTTGAAGGAGCAAGAAGACAAAGAATTTTTTTGCTAGCATTTCCTAAACTGGCCCCTTGTATGTGGCTAGAGATGGTTGTCTTGACAAGAGGTAAAGGAGGAGAGAGTAGGATAAAACCTTGTTGCAGCAAAGCAATGAGGCAGGAGGAATAACTCATTAACTGAATAGCTTTCTCTATGTGTCTGTCATTGTGGTTTCCTAAACCTGGGGAATTTTTGTGTGACAAGCTATATTGCAACTATCTGAGGTCTTGGGCACAGAAAATTCTAGAGAGTTTGAGCAATAATGACTCTGTGCCACAAGGTCAGTAATAAATCCCCAAAAATACCTTATAACCCCTCTTATTCTCCAGGATGTGCCTGTGTTAGAAGGCACAGGATTCTGATACATTCCACTTTGTACTCATGCTTTATCCCCCACTAGTAGATTATAAACTCAAAGTCTTCTTCTTTATGTATTCCATAGCCTATCATGGTCCCTAAAAAGGGTCCTACATATAGAAAAATGATCAATAAATATTTACTGAATAAGTGAATAGTGAATTTATTCCCATTAAATTTCATTTTGTTGGTTTGGATAAAAGGATACTAGAGTTAATGATTGTTTGGGATACTAAGTTTGGCTGTCAAAGAATTACCTATTCCTCCAAGCTTTGTGTCTTCTGTATATATTATCAGTCTGGTTTCACACAGGGCAAGTGCTCACATGGTGGTCAGAAGAAATGAAACAAGAACACTCTCAAGGTTAAAAAACTCTCTTAAAAACTTTGGAATTGGGGGCAACTAGGTGGCAGAGTAGATAGAGCACTGGCCCTGGAGTCAGAAGGACCTGAGTTCAAATCCACTCTCAGACACACTAGCTATATGACCCTAGGCAAATCACTTAACCCTGATTGCCTTGCAAAAAAAGAAATGAAAAAAAAACTTTGGAATTTATTGTGTGACATGGGAGACAGTGACACAGGACTGCCTAGCATGGTGTGCCCTCATCAGAGAAGGCATTGTGCTCTATAAGCAAAGCAGAATTGAGGTAGTTAAAAGGAAATGTGAGATGTGCAAATTTAGAGAGTACACCCCAAATATTCACATGAACTATTTGTGCCCAACCTGAGGCAGAGCATTCTGAGCTTGTATTGGTCTGATCAGCCACAGTCGGACACACTGAAACTTGACTTTAGCATAGTGATGTCATTTTCTGCTCTCTTTGAAAACAAAGGACAACAACCAACCAGCCAATATCTTTGACCATGCCATTTTAAACATCCCTGATAATTGTCATCGATTCATCTAAGCAGCACTTTTAGGGTTTTATATTATATACAAATTATACCATAGTTTCTCTATTTTTTCCACAAAGAGATCATGTGAGTTAGTTTGTTCAAATCTCTTATTAAAATCAAGATATACTACGTCTAAAGCATCTCACTAATGTACCAACCTATTAAGTATACCAAAATGAAACGACGCTCATGAAGAACCCATGCTAGCTTCTTGGGATCACTACTATTAAATGCTCATAAATTGTTTTGGAATTCATGGTAGAATCTTTCTTAGGATTATATCATTAACACGTCTATCACTTCAAAAATTACTTTCCTTCCTGATTCCCTCCATCCTTTCAATAACTAGGAAAATACTTGCCCATCTCTATAGAGTTTTCCCCTACCCTCCAGTCTCTCCCACTCTGCATGACTTCTCAAAGATCATCAACAGTGGTTTTTTAACCATGAATACCCTTTGACCTAGCAATACCACTACTAGGTCTGTATCCCAAGAGATAAAAAGCAAAAAGGAAAAGGACGTACAGGTACAAAAGTAGGAGCTCTTTTCTTGTGGCAAAGAAGTGGAAATTGAGGGAATGCCCATCAGCTGGGGAATGGCTGAACAAATTGTGGTATGTGATTGTGATGGAATACTGTTGTGCTGTAAGAAATGATGAGATGGGGCAGAGCCAAGATGGCAGAGTAAAAGCAGTGACTTGCTTGAGCTCTCCCCCAAACACCTCCAAATACCTGTAAAAAATGGCTCTAAACAAATTGTAAAGCAGCAGCACCCACAAAAAGACAAAGTGAAACAAATTTCCAGCCCAAGACAACCTGGAGAGTTGATCAGAAAGGTATATCACACTGGGCTGGGAGAGGAACATAGTTTGGTGTGGGCACGCAGGCCTCAGCAAACCTGGAGCAGGCCTCAGAGGACTGAATCGCGGGCAGTTTTCAGACTTCTCAACCCATGAATACCAAAGACAACTTAGAAGGTCAGTAGGAAGAGTCTGTGTCTATGGTGAGAGAAAGGCACAGTCCCTGAGAGAAAGACCCCAGTCCCTGAGCTCAGGCCAGGGCGGCAGGGCTTCTGGAGCTTCCGGCCCACAGACTGAGGGGGAATCGAGTGGTTGATCAGAGGGAGATTGCAGGGATCTCTCTGCTGGAACAGGATTCTCTGACTTTGCCTGTGCTTGCATCTGGGTCACAGTTCTGGGTGGCAGTCCTGGGGGCAAGGAGGAGTGCTGGCATGGTGAAGCTTGCAGTGGCAGTGGAGAGGAAATCCTTCTCACAGTTCCAAGACAGAAAAGAGTGCTTGTGGTCACTCATAGACCAGAGCACAGGCCAGGAAAGGAGTAAACACCTCACCCTTGAACATAGCACCTTGGAAGAACTGAAAGTTTACAGGTCCCTAGAAGTATCTCTGAAAACAGCTGCACAAAACCCGCAAAGTTTGGGACAGTACATTCTCCACACTGGAAGCACACCCCTACCTTAACAAAGAGTTTATAAACTCAAGTAATTGGCTGGTATCATGAGCAAGCAGCACAAAAAGAGTCAGATCATAGAATCTTACTTTGGTGACAGAGAAGATCAAAATATACAACCAGAAGAAGACAACAAAGTCAAAGCTCCTACATCCAAAGCCTCCAAGAAAAATATGAATTGGTCCAGGTCATGGAAGAGCTCAAAAAGAATTGTGAGAAGCAAGTAAGAAAAGTAGAAGAAAAACTGAGAGTGATGCTAAAGGAGACCCAAAAAAATACTGAAGAAAATAACACCTTAAAAAATAGCCTAACCCAAATGGCAAAACAGGTCCAAAAAGCCAGTGAGGAGAAGAATGCCCTAAAAAGCAAAATTGGTCAAATGGAAAAGAAGTCCAAAAGCTCACTGAAGAAAATATTTCCTTAAAAATTAGAATGGAGCAGATGGAAGTTGGTGACTTTATGAGAAATCAAGACACTGTAAAACAAATCCAAAAGAATGAAAAAATAGAAGACAATGTGAAATATCTCATTGGAAAAACAACTGACCTGGAAAATAGATCCAGGGGAGATCATTTAAAAATTATTGGACTATCTGAAAGCCATGATCAAAAAAAGAGCCTAGACATCATCTTTCAAGAAATTATCAAGGAAAACTGCCCTCGTATTTTAGAACCAAAGGGCAAAATAGAAATGGAAAGAATCCACCAATCACCTCCTGAAAGAGATACCCAAAGGAAAACTCCTAGGAATATTGTAGCCAAATTCCAGAGTTCCCAGGTCAAGGAGAAAATATTGCAAACAGACAGAAAGAAACAATTCAAGTACTGTGGAAACACAATCAGGATAACACAAGATTTAGCAGCTTCTACATTAAGGAATTGGAGGGCTTGGAATATAATATTCTGGAGGTCAAAGAAGATAGGATTACAGCCAAGAATCACCTACCCAGCAAAACTGAGCATAATCCTTCAGGGGAAAAAAATGGACATTCAATGAAATAGAGGACTTTCAAGCATTCTTGATGAAAAGACCAGAGCTGAATAGAAAATTTGACTTTCAGATACAAGACTCAAGAGAATCATGAAGAGGTAAACAGGAAAGAGAAATCATAAGAGACTTATTCAGGTTGAACTGTTTACATTCTGCATGGAAAAATTATATTTGTAACTCATGAGTCCTTTGTCAGTATTAGAGTAGTTGGAGGGGAAAAAATTATATGTATGTGGATAGATGGATAGATGGATGGATAGATAGATAGATAGATAGATAGATAGATAGATAGATAGATAGAT
>NW_020947062.1:7025543-7075686 GCF_900497805.2 Vombatus ursinus | reverse complement strand
GATAGATAGATAGATAGATAGATAGATAGATAGATAGATAGATAGATAGATAGATGGCACAGGATGAGTTGAAGATGAAGGAGTGATATCTGGAGAATAAAATTAAGGGGTGAGAGAGGATTATACGAGAGAAGGAGAAAAGGAGAGGTCGAATGGGGTAAATTTTCTCACATAAAACAGACAAGAAAAGGCTTTTACAATGTAGGGGAAACGGAGGAAGGTGAGAGGGAATGAGTGAATCTTATTCTCATCAGATTTGGCTTAAGGAGGGAATAACATACACACTCAATTGGGTATGGAAATCTGTCTTACCCTACAGGAAAATAGGGGGAGAAGGGGACAAGAGAGCAGGACGATGATAGAGGGGAGGGCAGATTGGAGGAGGGGATAATCAGAAGCAAACACTTCTGAGGAGGGACAGGGTCAAAAGAGAGAACAGAATAAATGGGGGGTAGGATAGGATGAAGGGAAATATACTTAGTTTTTCACAACATGACTAACACCTTTCATCAGTACATGAATAAGAAGCAATGGTAACGGATGATGGGTGTAGTCCAAGGCTGGGGCTTGGCAGGGATAAGGAGGCAAGGAATTGGAGAGTACAGAATAGTGTAGAGTTGAACTGGTTCACCAAGAGGTCAAGATAGGGAAAAAAGGAGAGTGCAGAGGGTGATGGCCTGAGAAAGAATTAAAAGACAGAGAAATTGTAGGTCATAATGAGGGGAAAAGGTAGAATGATAAAAGATTATGATCAGATAAAGGAATTTCAGAGTTCATAAACATGAAAGTGGAACATTTGTGGGTGATAGCAAAATTACTCCATGCTTTCTAATCATTCTTTTCTGAAGAAAATGAAGCAAAGTGAAAGTTCAATAGTCCTATTTTCCCTTCTGTAATTGAATACCATGCCATATGCCCTTTAAAGCAGTGGGCTATCTCTTCATTGTTTCTTTTTTGTTGTTGTTGTTGTTGTTGTTGTTCTAAACACAATCTTTACCTTCTGCCCCATTTTTTCTCCACAGAATTAGTCTCTTCCTTGAAAACATAGGCGTGGTTTTCCTTTTGCTGAGATTGCTTAGGTGAACTATGTAATACAAAAAGTACTGGGTTCATCTCCCAATTCTGCTAACTACCTATATAATCTTAGATAAATCACTTAACCTTTCTGGGTTTCAGTTTCCTCCATTTTCAAATAATTAGGTTACCAAAGAGATCCAAGAAAGATGAAAAGGAGCCATATATATACAAATATTTATAGCAGTTCTTTTTGTGGTGGCAAAGAATTGGAAACCAAAAGGGTGCTCATCAAATTGGAAATGGCTAATAAAATTATGGCATATAAATGCCATATGACATATCAATGTAATAGAATATTATTTATTTTTTGAAAAACTATTTAGGGGATGGTTTCATTGAAACCTGAGAAGACTTGTTTAAATTGATACAGAGCAAAGCGAGCAGAAAATTAAGAGAACAATTTATGTAATAACAACAGCATTGTGAGGACAAACAACTTTGAAAGACAGTAACTCTGATAGACAAAACGATTGACAATTATTCCAGTAGACTCATTATGAAGCATGTTACCAACCTCCTGATAGAGAGATGATGGACTCAAAGTGCCAAGTGAGAGACTTTTTTTAGATATTGCCAATGCAGGGATTTTTTTTTTTTGCTTACCTATATATATTTGTGCTTGAAGGCAGCTATAAAAGCAGCAGCAACAGCTTCAGGAGCTCTCAGCCCAGACAGAAAAGGGAGCTGTCAACAGAGATTACAGAAGCTCTAAGCAGACACTGGACACAAGACCAGGTGCTGTTTGGCAACTCCATTGCCCATAGGCAGTTCTGGATTATAGTTCCAGGGCTTAGAGGAGCACTAATGTTTTCAGCTGCAGGGGAACAGGCAGGGGAACAGGATCTGGATAAAGATGTAGACCTACAGACCAACAGAATAGTGACCACATCTCTCCCTGGATCACACCCTCTTGAAAGCATCAAAAACTTACAGACCATTAGAACCAATTCTGAAAACTATAGCAAGAAAAAGCCCAAAGGTTGGGACAGTGCCTCCTGACCCCCAGGTGAGCAAAATCCAACTTTAATGTAAAGCTCAAAGTCAACACCAGATTGGAAAAAATAAGCAAACAACAACAACAACAACAAAAAAGAACCTGACCATAAAAAAGCTACTATGGTAGCAGGAAAGATCAATATACAAACTTAGAAGTCAACAACAACATGAAAATAGCTACAGGCAAAGCCTCAAAGAAAAAATACGAATTGGACACAAGTCCAACAAGAATTCCTGAAAGAGAGGCAGCTAGGTGGTGCAGTAGATAGAGCACTGGCCCTGGGCTCAGGGGGACCTGAGTTCAAATCCAGCCTCAGACACTTGACACTAACTGTGTGACCCTAGGCAAGTCACTTAACCCCAATTGCCTCACCAAAAAGCAAAAAAAAAAAAAAAAAATTCCTGAAAGAGTTAAAGATATGAATAGTAGAGGGAAAATTGAGAATAGAGATGAGAATAATACAAAAAAAATTATAAAAAGAGAATTAACAACTTAGTAAAAGAGGCACAAAAAAAAGTTGAAGAAAATAACACCTTAAAAAAAGAGAACTGGTTAAATGGTAAATGAGGCACAAAAATTCAAAAAGAACTTATAAAGCAGAATTGACCAAATGGAAAAGGAGCTACAGAAGCTCACTTTAGAAATAGTTACTTAAATATTAGAATTGGGCAAATGGAAGCTAACAATGCCATGAAAAATCAAGAAACAATAAAACAAAGTAAAAAGGATGAAAAAATAGAAGAAAATATAGAATATCTAATAAAAAACTGATCTGAAAAACAAGAAGAGATAGTTTAAAAATTACTGGACTACCTGAAAGCCATGATCAAAGAAAAGAGCCTAGACATCATATTTCAAGAAATTATAAAGAAAAACTATGCTGATATCAGATACAGAGGGTAAAATAGAAATTGAAAGAATCCATCAATCACCTCCTGAAAGAGATCACAAAATAAAAATTTCCAGGAATTCAGAGTTCCCATGTCAAGGAGAAAATATTGCAAGCAGCCAGAAGTAACCATTTAAATATCATAGAGTCACAGTCAGAATCACACAAGATTTAGCAACTTCCCCAATAAAAGGAGAAGAGGGCTTAGAATATTAAATTCTAGAAGGCAAAGGAGCTAGGATTATAACCAAGAATCACCTACCCAACAAAGCTGAGTATAATCCTTCAGGAGAAAAAAATAGACATTTAATGAAATAGAGGATTTTCAATCATTCCTGATGAAAAGACAAGAGCTTAATAGAAAAGTTGACATTCAAACACAAGATTCAAGAGAAGCATAAAAAGGTAAACATGAAAGAGAATTAATGAGGGACTTAATAAGGTTGAACTATTTATATTCCCATATGGGAAAATGATACATGTAACATTATCAATTTTTGGGCAGTTAGAAGTCTACATAGACAGAAAGCACAGGTGTGAGTTGATTACATTAGGATAATCTCAAACAAAAAGTGAAGGACTGAGAAAGAGGGAGGTACTAGGAAAAGGGGGAAGGGGGAGAAAATGGGGAAAATTCTCTCACATAAAAGAAGCGCATAAGGAGGAGAAGTAGAGGAGAAAATATGGACAGGTGGAAGGCAATGCTTGAACATCACTCTCATCAGAATTGACTCAGTAGAGTATGGAAGTCTATACCCAACAGGAAACTAGAAGAGAAAGAGGATAAAACAAAGGGGGAGTACTGATAAAAGGAAAATGGATTAAGGGAGGCAGTGGTCATAAGCAAAACAGATTTCTGAGGAGGAATAGGGTAAAGAGAGAAGGATAAACAGAAGAAAATAAGATAGAGGAAAATATACAGTTAGTAATTATAACCATGAATGTAACCGGGATGAACTCATCCATAAAATGGAAGCAGATAGCAGAATGGATTAGAAACCAGAATCCAACAATATGTTGCATACAAGAGACAGACTTGAAACAGAAAGACACAAACAGAGTTAAATTAAGGAGCTGGAGCAGAACCTATTGTGCTTCAGGTGACGTAAAAGTGGTAGAGGTTGCAATCATGATCTCAGACAAAACAAAAGCAAAAATAGACTTAAAAGAAATAATCAGGTAAACAACATTCTACTAAAAGATAACATACACAATGAAGATCAAAATATTTTACAGCAAGTTCTCTGATAAAGGCTTCATTTCTCAAATATAGAGGGAACTAAATCAAATTTATAAAAATAAGAGCCATTCTACAATTGATAAATGGTCAAAGGATATGAATAGGCAGGTTTCAGAAGAAGAAATCAAAACTATCAATAGTCACATTAAAAATGCTCCAAATCACTACTGATTAAAGAAATGCAAATTAAAACAACTGAGGTGTTATCTCACAACTATCAGATTGACTAATTTGGCAGAGAAGGAAAATGACTAATGCTGGAAGGGATGTAGAAAAACTGGGACACTGATGCACTGTTGGTGGAGATATGAGCTGGTCTAACCATTCAGGAGAACAATTTGCCCACAACTATGCCCAAAGGGCTATGAAGTTGTGCATACCCTTTGATCCAGCAATACCACTGCTATATCTGTATTACAAAGAGATCAAAGGAAAAGGATCTATATGTGCAAGATATTTTACAGCACTTCTTTTTGTGGTGACAAAGAATTGGCAATTGAGGGAACTGCCCATCATTTTGGGGAATGGTTGAACAAATTGTGGTATATGATTGTGATGGAATACTATTGTGCAAGAAATGACAAGGGAGATGGTTTCAGAAAAAACCTGAGAAGACCTATATGAATTGATGCAGAGTGACGTGAGCAGAACCAAGAGATAATTGTACACAGTAACAGCAATATCATAACAATGATCAACTGTGAAAGACTTAGCTACTCTTATCAATACACTGATCTGAGACAGTTCTAAAGGACTCATGATGAAAAATGCTATCCACTTCCAGAAAGAGAATTGGTGAACTCTGAGTGCAAACTGAAGTATAATTCCTTCACTTTATATTTTGTTTTGCTTTTTTTTGCAACATGCCTAATATGGAAATGTTTTACATTATTTCACATGTAAAATTGCTATCATATTGTTTGTCTTCTCAATGAGCAGAGAAGGGTTTGGAGGGAGAGAAAGAATTTGGGAGAGAATTTTTAAAAGAATGTTAAAATAAATAAATGTTTAGAGCTATGTGTATTTGTTATCAGGGTTTTGTTGTTCTTTCTTTTTCAATTTGAGGGTGGGAGTAGAAAGAAGAGAATGTAGACTTTTATTAAATAAAAAATTAATAGAAAAGAAAGGTATATCCTAAGTTTAATAATAATAATAATGATATTCAACAAATTTTGAGTAAATTCAAAATAAATAAAAACAAATGAGTACTTTAAACTAGATGATCTCTAAGGACTCTTCCATCTCTAAATCCTATGATCTTATTTAAGAAAGAAAAACAAAATAATATTTTAAGTTCCCTTCAAGCACTATCTAAAGCTCAATAAAAACTAAAGTAGAAAGAAGAAACTAAGTTGCAAAAATATGCTCATTGTATCTATAAAGAATCTTCCAAAAAGCAGGAAAACTTGGGCTCAGCCAGAGAAACAGTGTTAAATATAGATAAAATGGACAAACGGATCCCGCAGATCCCAAAGATATACTGCATTGCTACAAAGCATACCTAAATAAGTGCTTCTAGACTTGAACCTACTTCATTTTATCGTTCCTTATGTTACCAAAGAAGAAAACTTAAGTATTTCCCAATAAAGATTCATACAAAAAATGAACTAAAAGAGAAGGAAAATTTAGATGTTAATAGATCCATTCATAAGTACTCATTTAGTCCTAACAAAAATTCTTTAAGGATTGTAGTTATCATCCCCCAATTTTATAGATGAGAAAACTGAAGCTTAGAGAAAGGAAATGACTTGCCTAAAGTCACAGGGTTACTAGGTGCCATACTACCATATAATTTCAGAGCTAAAAAGGATCTTGGAGATTATTTAACTAATTTCCTCATTTTATAGGAGGAAATTGAGGGAGGGAGGGAGGGAAGGAGAGAGAAAGAAGAGAAGAGGAAAGAGAAAGAGAGAGAGAGAGAGAGAGAGAGAGAGAGAGAGAGAGAGAGAGATTGGCCCAAGGTTATATAGGTATCAAGGGTCAAAGCATTTATTTCATTCATTCAACAAACATTTATTAAATATCTACTGTAAATAAAAACTTGTGCTAGGCACTGGAGGAAATACAAATCTTAGTTAAGATGTGGGTCCTGCCTACAGTCTAGTGGGTTATAAGACATAAATGCCAATAGCTTATATATGTAAGCATAAAAGATATCAGTAATTTTTAAATATAGTATAAAATATTACAGGTTAAGTACATTAGAGAAATGTAGAACAAAGTGTTATATGAGGTATATGAGTTCCCACAGGACAGGTCATTACTGGGGGTCAGGTTCAGGGAAGGCTTCATGAAGTAGATGTAGCAGCCGAGTTGGGCTTTAAAGGATGGGTAGAAACATAATAGTTCAGGGCCTGTTCAAACTGGGCAAAGAATAGTTTAGTTTAGCTAGAGAGTAGAGTATGTGTAACAGAAACAACATAAAATAAAGCTGGAAAGGTAGGCTGGCAAAAGATTGTGAAGGATCTTGAGTCTCAATTTGATTCAATTCCACTAGCATTATTAAGCAACTGTGCCAGGTACTGTTGATACAAAGACAAAAATGAAAGTCTCTGGCCTCTAAGTGCTTACATTCCACCCTTTAAAGTTTATGTTCTATAGTTCAAACTCCATTCTAATACACCAAGATGTCAAAAACCATAAAAGAACCTCAGAAATAATGTAGGAATGATTACTACATTACTGTATAGAAATTGTTCATATACCCACAAAACGTCACAGATCTGTTGCTTCACTTTCATGTCAAACTCATCAGAAATTACCTTTGGGGTTTATTGGCTGGTGGTTTGGGGGGGAAAGAGTAGTAAATTTATGTTTCCATACTCTATCTCTTAGAAATTGTTCTTGGACAGCTCTGAACACAATGTGTAGTGTTTATTATATAGCTTTCTTGAAATGCAAATGTATTGTTGTATATTTTGAATCCTTTCATATTCTGCTGTGCACATGGCAATGTTTTTTTCTTTTCTTTTTTTTGTATTTAAGTTCTAATATTTAAGTTTCCTTGTCTTATTGTATATTTAAGTTCTAGTATTTAAGTTTAAAATTTTAAAAAAACTAGAAATTGTTCCTGAATCAAATTTACTTCTAAAAATGTCAGTTAAGGGTCATTTAAAGTTTCTGAGCATAGGACATGATGCTTAAGCCTGGTGTTTTGGGTTTGTTTTTGTTGTTTTCACTTTTAAGTCCATTAATCTTTATAGCTAACTCTAGCTTTAAAGACTTAAATGGTATTACAGACGGAGCTGAAAGTGCTCTAAAGGTATAGCATTAATCTGGATAATTATATTACTTAACCAAAGATAAAGTAATTTTTACCTATAAAGGTCTAACAAGTTACTTCAAGGGAAAAATTACGTAATGCGATAATAACGATGCTTCTGTCACACTTAAGTTGAAAATTCAAAGTGTAATAAGTAGATTTCTGATTCAATTTGTATTTAATATTTTAGTGGAGATAAATATGACTATGGAACTCAATTTGGGAAATGTTGCTTTAATTTTTACCCACCAGCCCTTTCAGTAGTTGTGATCTTTGTAATGCAGAGTAACTTAGACTCACAGAAGATGTAAAGTATCATGTAACTTTATTCCTACATTACGTACAGTACGGCCAAAGAAGATTGTCCTAAGGCAGAGCAAAAGGCAAACTCAGCTTCCTCAAAAAGATTACTTCCTTGAAACCCATTTATCATTACCCAGAAAGTCACCTACATCCAGGGATGTTCTTCCAGTGGCCATGTGCTATACAACCCAACACAACATAATATGGACCTTCTTTGTCCCCAATGCCCAATAGCAGAATTCCCCCAGAATGGATGACTGGATGATTCTAGAGGTGGTTTCACATTCCTAAAACTATAGGTCATGAACCCCCACTAGCATGTATACCTTTAACAGGTAGCCTGGGGACACAATTAGTTCCAAGCATTTAGGCACATATTTTGCCTGGAAGAAGTGATAAGAGTTTCTATTTTAAAACGGCTTCTAACCAACAAGGTGTAACTGATTGTTCCAGTTCCATAGCACTCGCTACTTACTGGACAGACTGAAATGAATATTCCATAGGCATCTCAAACTCCAGACGTCCAAAACAGAGCTCATCGTCTTTATCACCACTCCCCCAACTTAGCGCTCTTCCAAATTTCCTACTACTGCCAAGGGCACCATCATACTCCCATTCACGCAGGTTTACAGCCTCAAGAGTCATCCTTGGTTTCTGACTTTCACCTGACATACAGAATCAGTTGACAAGTTGTGTGTTTTCTGTGTTTACAATATCTCTTACACAGGTTTCTGCTTCCACTTTCACACAGCCATACCACCTTAATTCAGGCTGCAATCATTTCCTGTCTAGACTACTGCAAGAGCTTCCTACTTGTTCTCCCTGCCTCAAGTCTCTCCCTACTCCAATCCATTCTCCACCGCCTAAGTGATTTTCTTAAAAAGCAGGTCTGATCCAGTCATTCCCCTACCCAATAAGCGTCAATGACTCCCTGTTACATCCAGGATCAGCTATTAACTCTCACTGTTAAACTTTTCATAATCTGGCCCCAACCTACCTTTTCAGGATTATTAAACATTACTCCCCTTGCTCAAACACAGTGCTTAATTTCCTTCCTCCATGCCTTTGTATTCCCAGTCCCCCAAGCCTGGAATGTACTTCTTCCTTACTCTACCTCTTAGAATCTCTAGTTTTCTGTAGGATTCAGCCCAAACACTACCTTTTACAAGAAGCCTTTTCTAATCCTACCTGCCCTCAGGTTCTAGCAGCCTCCTCCATCCCCAAATCTTCTCATTATTTATTTTGCTTGTCTATCTATGTAAATGTTATCCCCCGAGGTCAGTGATAGCTTCCTTTTTGCTTTGTATTCCCACTGGCCAGGACAGTGCCTGGCACACAGCAGGCATTTAATGAATGCTTATTTACTGACTGATTGGTTCTGTGAGGTAGGCTGCTGCAATGGATAGTATCAGACTTCCAATACAGAAGATTTGAGTTCAAATTCCAGCTCTAACAACACTTCCTACCCATCTGACCACTCTGGGTCTCAGGTTCCTCATTTATAACAAGTTAATATCTATGAGACTTACTTTGCTGGGTTGTGGAGAAGCTTAAATGAAATAATGAATATAAAAGGTGTTGACAATTTTAAAGCACTATATAAGTGATGACTAATAATGACAACAATGCTAAACTGATGACTCACAGAATCAGCTCTATATAGACGCTGCCCAGATCTATACTTCCAGTCCTAGTCTCTCTCCTGAGCTCCAGCCTCACATGAAAAACTGCTTCTTGGGCATCTCAGACTGGATGATCCAGAAGCATCTCAAACTCAGCATGCCCACAACAGAGCTCTTTATCTTTCTCCATAAACTTTCCCTTCACTCCAGAGGGCACCACCATCTTCCCAGTCACCAGACCTGTAATCTCAGCAGCACCCTTGACTACTCAACTGTCTTTCCACATAACCAATTTGTTGCCAAATCTTGTCATTTTACAATACCTCTACCTTCATCTTTCTCTCCTAGATCTCCATCTTTCTACTCACACAACCACAACCCTGGTCCAATTTATCGACTGAAACCACTGAACAACAAACAACAACAAAGAACAGGCAGAACTATTAAATTCTTACTTGATTTCTGGTTCTAAGATAATAATCACAGGAGCGGAAGGAGCAGAATAAAAGTGGCTAATAGGGAGTTGAAGCTCAAGAGAGTAAGGAGGTGGTTCAAGTCACCAGACCTAAGTGAACTCCATCGCAGGGTAATGAAAGAATTAGTGGATTATCCCATATGATTGCTGAGTTACTTCCAGTGATCTCTGAAAGATCATAGAGAAACATGACAAAGGACTAGATGTGGGCAAATATGGACCTGGTTGTCAAATAAGGGAAGAAGCTGCTTTTATTTTTTTAACATGGGTTGTTTGTCCTTCATTCTTAAAGAGGACCATGACATCAGGAAAGTGATGCCATGACTTACAAGTGAATTGGATTTAAGTGAGATGGAGGGTTGTGCAAAATCACCAGCCTCACTTTATCTTTTGGAGCCATCTGGGTCCAGTAACAAGATATACATCAGGATAACTGGAGGTGGCCCCCTGAAACATAGGTTAATTGAGGCTTGACTTCAATTCCTAACCATCAAAAGCTCAGTTAATAAAAATGTGGAAAAGGAAATTGTGATCACTAAGGATAGCTTTATCAAAAACAGTTTTTGGTCACCTGACTCCAAATCCAGTACTCTTCCCACTATATCATAAGGAGTAGGGTAAGCTGGAAAAACTGCTGAAACTGAGGGAGTGTTTCACAATGGATATAGTACTGGACTTGAAATCAGGTAAACTCGACTCCAAATGCTGCTTTTGACACTTACTCCATGTGCAGTCACGGGCAAATCCTTAATCCCTCTAAACCCCAATTTTTCATCTGTAAAATGGAAACGATACCAATAGTTTCTATTTCACAGGTTTGTTTTAAGGTTCAAATAATATATGTAAAACATTTTTAAAACTTTAAAGCTTTGTAAATGTCAACTATTACAATTTAGGGGGGGAAACACCTTTGGGAGGAAATTATGCATCGGTAAGGAAGTAAGGGAGAGTTTGGGTGAGTAAACTTGGTTGTCATGGAAATTTTTCCAAATTGGAAACACAGTCATGAGGAATTCACAACTTGGTATGCCTCTAAAATTTCTTTTTTCTAGAGAAAAAAAGCCAGGTTGGAGGGAATAGAGAAGTAATAGGGGAAAAATTCTCTCCTAAGCAAAGAGGTATTGAGGTTATGATCAGTAGCACACACCAATGATGTCCTGTGAGTAAACTTTTTTCACATGAGAAGAAATAGCAGAAATGTCAGTAAGTGGCAGGCAGAACTAGGACATGAGTTCAGATCTCCTGATTCCACGTTGAGTCTTCTTTCCACTCCACTATGATATCTTTCTAATAGGGTCTAAGGTAAAATAAACTGCCTTTCTAGGATAAATTCACAAACTCAAAAGTAACCATAAAAATCCTAACTGTTGGTGGATTTCATCATTCCATTAAATATTTCAAGATAGTATATTTATCATGATATTCTTTAGCTTGCAATATACAGTCATGGCATTTTGGCTTGCAAAATACATCTATGCTAGTTGATAATGCAAATTAACTTATAGAGATAAGCAATAAACATGCCTGCTTGGTGTAAACACCCTTTTTTCCTTGGAAACCCTGTAGAACAAACTGTTACGTATGATCTTTTCTTCTTCCACACATACTTATTAATGGGTAACGTACTCAGGACAAGTGGGAAGCAATATTAGTATACTTTAAGTTACCAAATTGTGTATAAACATTAAATGCTATAGAAGTTCAAGAATAGGAAAAGCAATAAGGATGGGCATAATTAGAGACGCTTTCATCTAGAACAGGCCTGCATAACCTGTGGCCTTTTCCCAGGCCACCTGAAATCCTTCAGTGTTCCACAAGTGGCCTGCAGGCCATAAACGGCCTGAGACATTCTCTACATTTTTCACAGGCTGCCTGAAATCCTTTGGCATGCTGTGTGAAGCCTGCAGGCCACAGGTTGTGCAGGCCTGATCTATAAGGTAAGACATGAGCTTGATGATAGGTGATAAGTAGGATTTAATTAGACATGATGAAAAAGAATTATATTCAACAAACACTTATTAAACACCTGTGTGATAGGAACTGAGGATATACAAAGATAAAAAGGCAACCAAACCTGCCAATAACAGAAGGAGAAATGGGAACAGGCACAGGTTTTGGAGGAAAGTTGGTAAGTTCAGTTTTAGACACACAGAGTTAGACGTGTCATGGGAAGGTCAACAAGCAGTTAGAAATAGGAGGTCAGAAGCTCAGGACTGGAAACATCATTTTGGGAATCTCCCATATAGAGGTGTTAACTGAAGTCATGGGAGTGGATTAGGCTGCCAAAGGAGAGGAGAAAAAAAGAAAGACTGAAGCCAGAAATTTCAGGGACACTCACACCTAGAGGTAGGAAAGAAATGAGAGAAATAGACTTATAAGTTAAGAGAAGAAGCTAGGGAGAACAATGTCATAGAAACCATGGGAAGGGGGCAGAAGTGGCAGAAGAGCATCAAAACAGAAAGATTAGTCAGAGGAATGACAGAGAAGGATTTTTCTTATGTATTTATATCATTTTTGTATTATGGGTTTATTTCTGTTGACCCCTCCATACTAGAAAAGACTAATCAGAGGCCATTCCATTCAGCAAATTTGAAGTCACTGGTGAGAAAATGTGGTACAACAGAAACACTCCTAGATTTGGAGTTGGAGGGTTTGACCTTTGGTTTGAAACTCAATTCTGTCACTTACTACTCCTCGGTGTGACTTTGGCAAAGTTGCCACCTCTCTGTTTTAGTTTTATCTTATTTTAAAATGAAGTATGTGGACTAGATGACCTCTAAAATACCTTGTAGCTCTCAATCTGAGATTCTCATGGAGTCAGAAGACCTAGGTTCAAATCTCAGCTCTGCTATTTACTACCTATATGAGCTTTCAATAAGCCTCCATTTCCATATCTGGGGGGTTCAGACTAGACTATCTTTAGTCTCACTTTCAACTCTAAATCTCATGAGCTTGAAAAGAATAAAGCAATAGGAAGAAATATCAGATTGCATCAAGTGATATGAAATTGGAGGCAGTGAGCAGATAATTCTTTCTAGGAGTCTGGTGGTAAAGGGAAGGAAAAAAGTAGAATGATGACTTGAAGGGGAGCTGGGATCAAAGTAAAGGTTTTGTTGTTTTGTTTTAAGGTTAGGAAGATAAGACATAGTTGTGGGCACTGGGGAAAGAGATAATATAGAGGAAGAGTCTTAAGATTTATAAACAAGAAGAGATATTTGATAGAACAAAGTCTCCGAGGAGATGGAATTACAGACTCAGGTAAAGAGTGACCTACCCTAGCAAGGAGAGTAACCTTTTCCTTTGAGACAGGAGACAAGTAAGAGGAAAAAAATGAGAGAGGAGACAGGGAGATTATGAGGCATAGAGGAGAGAAAGGGAGAGAACTCACATCTAATGCAAAGTGATGAAAGTCTTTATGGGCTAGAGTACCAGCACTGGGAACCAAGAATAGTACAGGAACAAAGGTCTGCCTTGTCTGGCTTATCTCTAGTCACCCCAGCTTTATTTCATTCAACAGACATTTGAAGAGGGTTTATTTCATGTTTGTTTTCTTGTGATAGATTTCCTTGACCCACAAGTAAAAGAGAACTAAAATAATTCACCACATGAGCCTCTCAACATTAACAAAAGAACAACAGTAAGTCTTGAGTTTCACATTTATAAATCACAATTCTTGTAATGTTATTCAACTAAATTGAACAATTATTAAAGGTGTCTACTAGGTACAGTATCATGTTCTTGGTGCTGGGAAGACAAATAGGAAAAAAGATGTGGTCCCTGCCTTAAAGAAGATTACAATTCCATTCGGGCATAAAATATATACACAAATAACTATGATAATGACTAATATGGAAATATGTTTTACATGACTACATATGCATAACCTATATCAAATAGCTTGCCTTCTCAATGAAGGAGGAAGGAGGAAAGGAAAGTGGGAGAAAATTTGGAACTCAAAAATTTTTAAATGAATGTTAAAAATTGTTTTTATATGTAATTTGAGAAAAAATGAAATATTAAATTTAAAAGTTAAAAAAATAACTATGATAAAGAGAAGAATGATAAGGGAAAAGGAAAGAGTACAAAATATTATAAGAAAATTTGAGGAAGAAGACATCAAGTCAAGACAACTAGAATTTATTAAGGACTTGAATGTATGCCAATGTACTGTGCTAAGTTCTGAGGATACAGAAAAAGTAAAAAAATACTGCCCCTGGCCTTCAGGAACTTACTGTCTAAACAGAGACAAACTACAAGATAAATACAGAGTAGAAAGAAGGGGTCAGTAGAGTTAAATGGAAGGCATTAGCAATTAGAGGGGAGAGGAAATGGTCCAGGACCACTTCCTGGAGTGGGTAGGATTTGAGCTGAGTCTTGAAGGGGAAATTAAGAGGCAAAAGTGAGTCCAGGCATGGGGGACAGTGGGTGAAAACATAGGAGATGGAGTGTTGTCTTTGAAGAACTACAAGTGAGGGGGCAGAGCCAAGATGGCGGAGTGAAAGCAGTGACTTGCTTGAGCACTACCCCAAGCCCTCCAAACACCTGTAAAAAAATGGCTCTAAACAAATTCTAAAGCAGCAGAACTCACAAAAAGACAGAGTGAAACAAAATTTCTAGCCCAAGACAACCTGGATGGTTGATTGGAAAGGTATATCGCGCCAGGCGGGGAGAGGAGTTCAGTGCAGTGTGGGTGCGCAGGCTGCGAACCTGGAGCAAGCCTCAGAGGGATGAATCGCAGGCAGCTGTGGCAGTTTCCAGACTTCTCAACCCATGAACACCAATGACAACTTGGAAGGTCAGTGGGAAAAGTCTGAGACAGCGGTGAGAGAGAGAAGCTAGGTTTCAGTCACAAGTCCGGAGCTTGGGCAGTGCCTGCCTCCTGAGCATCCGGCCCATGGACTGAGGGGGAATCGAGTGGCTGATCAGAGAGGGGTTGCAGGGATCTCTTTGTCAGTGCTGAGGCAGGAATCTCTTGCTTTACCTGTGCTTGGATCTGAGTCACAGTTCTGAGGGGCGGTCCTGGGGCAAGGAGGAGCGCTGGCATGGTGGAGCTTGTTGTGGCTGTGGAGAGGAAACACCTCGCCCCTTATCATACCACCTTAGAAGAACTGAAAATTTACAGGTCCCTAGAAGTATCTCTGAAAACAGCTATACAAACCCCCGAAGCTTGGGACAGTACATTCTCAACATTGGAAGCAGACTCTTACCTTAACAAAGAGCTTAAAACTCAAGTAATTGGTTGGGATCATGAGTAAGCAGCACAAAAAGAGTCAGACTATATTATCTTACTTTAGTGACAAAGAAGATCAAAACATACAACCAGGAGAAGACAACAAAGTCAAAGCTCCTACATCCAAAGCCTCCAAGAAAAATATGAATCAGTCCCAGGCCTTGGAAGGGCTCAAAAGGGATTTTGAGAAGCAAGTAAGAGAAGTAGAGGAAACACTGGGAAGAAAAATGAGAAAGATGCAAGAAAATCATGAAAAACAAGTCAACAGCTTGCTAAAGGACACCCAAATAAATACTGAAGAAAATAACACCTTAAAAAATAGCCTAACCCAAATGGCAAAAGAGGTTCAAAAAGCCCGTGAGGAGAAGAATGCCCTAAAAAGCAAAATTGGCCAAATGGGAAAGGAAGTTCAAAAGATTACTGAAGAAAATACTTCCTTAAAAATTAGAATAGAGCAATTGGAAACTAGTGACTTTATGAGAAATCAAGACACTGTAAAACAAAACCAAAAGAATGAAAAATTAGAAAACAATGTGAAATATCTCATTGGAAAAACAACTGACCTGGAAAACAGATCCAGGAGAGAGAATTTAAAAATTATTGGACTATCTGAAAGCCATAATCAAAAAAAAGAGCTTAGACATCATCTTTCAAGAAATTATCAAGGAAAACTGCACTTATATTTTAGAACCAGAGGGCAAAATAGAAATTGAAAGAATCCACTGATCTCCTCCTGAAAGAGATTTCCAAAGGAAAACACCTAGGAATATTGTAGCCAAATTCCAGAGTTCCCAGGTCAAGGAGAAAATATTACAAGCAGCCAGAAAGAAACAATTCAAGTATTGTGGAAACACAATCAGGATAACACAAGATTTAGCAACTTCTACATTAAGGGACCACAGGGCATGGAATATAATATTCCGGAGGGCAAAGGAGATAGGATTACAACCAAGAATCATCTAACCAGAAAAACTGAATATAATCCTTCAGGGGGAAAAATGGTCATTCAGTGAAATAGAGGACTTTCAAGAATTCTTGATGAAAAGACCAAAGCTGAATAGAAAATTTGACTTTCAAATACAAGACTCAAGTCGAACATAAAGAGGTAAACAGGAAAGAGAAATCATAAGAGACTTTTTAAAGTTGAACTGTTTACATTCTGCATGGAAAGATGATATTTGTAACTCATGAGACCTTTGTCAGTATTAGGGTAGTTGGAGGGAAAAATTAATATGTATGTATAGATAGATAGATAGATAGATAGGTAGATAGATGGATAAATAGAGGGCACAAAGTGAGTTGAAGATGAAGGGGTCATATCTGGAGAATAAAATTAAGGAGTGAGAGAGGATTATACTGGGAGGAGAAAGGGAGAGGTAGAATGGGGTAAATTATCTTACATAGAACAGACAAGAAAAGGCTTTTACAGTGGAGGGAAAACAGGGAAAGGTGAGAGGGAATGAGTGAATCTTATTCTCATAGGATTTGACTTAAGGAGGGAATAACATACACACTCAACTGGGTATGGAAATCTGTCTTACCCTACAGGAAAATAGGGGGGGGAGGGGACAAGAGAGTAGGGGAATGATAGAGAGGAAGGCAGACTGGGAAAGGG
Source organism: Vombatus ursinus (assembly GCF_900497805.2). Classification (NCBI taxonomy): domain Eukaryota; kingdom Metazoa; phylum Chordata; class Mammalia; order Diprotodontia; family Vombatidae; genus Vombatus; species Vombatus ursinus. Next base: position 7,058,976 of record NW_020947062.1, on the reverse strand, counting down.
GATAATCAGAAGCAAATACTTCTGAGGAGAGACAGGGTCAAAAGAAAGAATAGAATAAACGGGCGGGGGCAGGATAGGATTAAGGGAAATAGAGTTAGTTTTTCACAGCATGTCTACTATGGAAGTGTTTTGCATAACTGCACATATATAACCTATATTGAGTTGCTTGCCTTTTCAACAAGGGTGGGTGGGGAGGGAGGAAGGGAGAAAATTTGGAACCCAAAGTTTTAAAAACACATGTTTAAAAAAAATGTTTTCACATGCAACTGGGAAATAAGAAATACAGGAAATGGGGTACAGAAATCTATCATGCCCTACAGGAAAATAGAAGGGGAAGGGGATAAGAGAAGCAGGGGGTGGGGAGAGATAGAAGGGAAGGCAGACTAGGGGAAGGGGTATTCAGAATGCATGCCATCTTGGGGTGGGGGGAGGGGTGAGATGGGGTGAAAATTTGGAACTCAAAATCTTGTGGAAATGTTGAAAACTAAAAATAAATAAATTTATTAATTAAAAAAATTTTTTAAAAAGCTCTATATATAAAAAAAAGAACTACAAGGAAGCAGTTGTTAGAAGCACAGTGTTGCTAGAAACCCTGAGTACCTAGTGAAAAGTAAAGTATAAGAAGACTGGAAAGGCAGGAAGGGGCCAGGTTTAGAAGAACTTTAAGTGCCAAACAAGGGAGTTTCTATTTGATCCCAGGGGTAACAGGAAGCCACTGGAACTCATTGAGTCATGAAAGAGACATGTCAGATCTACACTTTAGAAAATTCACCAAATGACAAATGCTAGAGGGGATATGGGAAAAATGAGATATTGATGGTGGAGTTGTGCCCTCAACTGCCCTTTCATTGTGGCCCTCATTGTCTACACCAGGCCCCAACCTAGACCAACACTCCTTGATTCCATCTAGACCCCTTCTGTTACCTCCCAGTCACCCCAAGCTATTGGCCACACTATAAAGAGGTCAGTAAGTCTACCAAATTGCTCAGATTCCTTAAGAGTCTGGCCTGCTTGTCAATACAAGTGTCACAAATGGGCAGATTCTTAAAATCTTGCCCACCTCAATCAGTGTTTTAATAAACCTTGTCTCTGACTGAAAGAAGGCTTGAGTCGAATACATTTGAGGCAGGACCTGTGTCTTCTGCCCTTGAATTTTGAGATTCCCAGCACCCCTAGACCTCAATAATACTACTACTAAGCCTGTATCCCAAAAGAAATTTTAAAAAATTAAAAGAATCAATCTGTACAAAAATATTTGTAGCAGCTCTTTTCTGGTGGCAAAGAATTGGAAATTGAGGGGATGCCCATCAATTGGGGAATGGCTGAACAAATTGTGGTATGTGATTATGATGGAATACTATTGTACTAAAAGAAATGATGAGCAGGATACTCTTAGAAAAACCTGGAAAGACTTACATGAGCTGATGCAAAATGAAATGTACTGTGTACAAAGGAACAGTAACATTGTAAGGTGATCAGTTGTGAATGACTTAGCTATTCTCAGCAATACAATGATCCAAGATAACCCTGAAGGACTTATGATGCCCAGAGAAAGAACTGATGGTGTCTGAATACAGATTGAAGCACACTTTTAAAATTTTCTTTGTTTTTCTTGAGGTTTTTTTTTTTTTGGTCTATGCTTTCTTTCACAACATAACTAATACAGAAATGTTTTGCATGACTACACATGTATAACCTATATTGAATTGCGTGCTTTCTCAATGGGGGGGGAGGTGGGGTGGGATGAAGGGAGAGAATTTGGAACTCAAAAGTTTTATAAACAAATGTTAAAAATTGTTTTTACATGTAACTGGGGAAAAATACCAAGTAAAACTTTTAAAAAGAAAGAAAATTCACCTTGGCAGCTGAGTAGAGGATGGAATGGAGTAGGGAGAGACTTGAGACAGATTAGAAAGCCATCGCCAAGACCAGAAGAGGGTTGAAAAAGTTCTGGACTAGGGTTGTGGTTGTGTGAGTGTAAAGAAGGGGACCTAGGAGAGAAAGATTAAGGTAGAGGTATTGTGAAATGACAAGATTTGACAACAGACTGGTTATGTGGAATGAGTGACAGTGAGGAGTCAAGGATGATACTGAGATTACAGGTCTGGTGACTGTTCAGTGGTGCCCTCTGGAGTGAAGGGAAGTTGGGAAGAAGGGAAAATTTATGGAAAAGATAGAGTCCTGCTGTAGGCATGTTGAATGTTAGATGTCCAAGAAGCAAGAGAGAGACCAGGGCTAGATATAGAGATCTGGGAATCACTTCCATAGAGATGACAATTGAACCCATCATAAGGAGCTGATAAGATCACCAAATGAGATCATATGGTATCAAAGATAAGAGGGTCTAGGACAGAACCCTAGAGGACACTCTCCGTTAGGGAGCAAGACAGAGATGAAGAAACAGCAAAGGAACCTGCAAAGAAACAGTCAGTCAAAGGCCCAGAAGGAAGCAGTGCCATGAAAACCTAGAAAAGTTAAGAGTCTCCAGAAAGAGGAAATGATCAACAGTGTCAAATACTGAAGGAAGTCAAGAAAGATTGGGATTGAGAAAAGGAATTAAGATATTATTGGTGTCAAAGGATATGAACAAACAGTTTTTAAAAGAAGAAAACCAAACTATTAACAACCACATGAAAGAATGCTCCAAAACATTAGTAATATGAGAAATGTACATCAAAACAACCCTGAGGTTTGTTAACTAACAAACTAGCAAAGATGACAAAAGAGGGGAACAGTCAATGTTAGAGGGGTTGTGGGAAGATAGATACACTATTACATTGCTGGTAGAGCTTGAATCAGTACTACCATTTAGGAAAGGCTTCTACCTTCAAACCATTTGGAATTGTGCAAATAAAAATGTCTAAAATGTCCACATCTTTTTATTCAGTGATTCCATTACTAGATTTCTACTTCAATGAGGCCACTGATAAGAAGAAAGTCCCTATATACACCAAAATATTTATAACAGTACTTTTTTATGATAGCTAATAGGAAACAAAGTAAATATTTATCAATTAGGGAATGATCAACCAAATTGAGGTACATGAATATAATGAGTTATTACTGTGCTATATGAAATGACAAATGCGATGAATACAAGAAAACAGGGAAAGATCTTCATGAACTTATGTAGTGAAGTGAGTCAAGTGAGCAAAGACAAGAAACAATGTACACTATGACTACGATAATGTAAACAGAAAGAATAAACATAAACAATTCAGAAGTGAATACTGCAAAATTTTAAGGAACAAGCACGTCTTGAAAGGAGAGATATGAGAAGGTACTGCCAACCCAACCCTCTGCAGAGGTAGGAGGCTCACAAGTATGCATATTGAACATGTTTTCAGATTCTTTTGATTTACTGATCATTTGTGCTGATTTTTCTTCTTCTTTTTCTTTCTGTCTTTCAAAAATACTATTTGTTATATGAGATAACTTCTGGAAGGAGAGAGATATTGGGGGACTAGGATGATGAAAAAAATAACTCAAATAAAATCAATTTTTAAATAAAAAAAGATCATCAGAAAATCATTGGAAGAGAATAGTTTCAGTTGGATGATGGCATCAGAAATCATATTACAGACAGTTTAGAAGAGAGTTACTCACTCAATAAACATTTATTAAGCACCAGGCATTATGCTAAATGGTGGGGATACAAAGAAAGACAACAGGCAGTCCTGCTCTTGAGGAACTCATGGTCTAATGGAGGAGACAATATGTAAATAACTAGGTACAAAAAAACTATATATGGGATAAACAGGAAATAATTACAGAGAGAAGGGACTAAGGCTTGAAGGAAGTCAGAGAAGCCAAGAGATAGAAAAAGCATTTTAGGCATGAAAAGGCCCATAGTCAGTAGATGAAGTGTCTTGTGCAAGGAGGAGAGTACCACTGGATTGAAAAGTACATTGTAGGGGAAAGGAGGTATACAGTAAGAAGTCTAGAAAGGTGATGGGGCAAGTTACGAAAGGCTCTGAATGCCAGACGATTTTGTATTTGATCCTGGAGGTAATAGGGAGATACTGGGACATGATCAGAACTGCACTTTGGGAAAATCACTTTGACAGCTGAATGGAAGGTAGACTGGAGTAGAAAGAGATATATGGCAGGCAGAACAATCAACTGCCTTAGTCCAGGCCTGAGGAAATGAGGGCCTGCAGCAGGGTGGCAGCAGTACCAAAGAGGAGAAGGGTGCATAGGGGAGAGATTTTACAAAGGTAAAATGTACATGCCTTGAAAACAGACCGTATAGGGAAGAGGAGAGTGAGGAGCCGAGGAAGACACCAAGGTTGTGAGCTGGAGGTTGGAAGGATGCTGGTGCCCTCAATAGTAACAACAAAGTTCAGAAGGAAGTACCTAGTATAGATGGCTTTCTCTTAGCCATGAAGAGGGGGAGAAATATAGGACAATAGCAAGCTGGGATTGTAGAATCAAGTAAGGGTTTATTAAAAATGAAGGAGACGTGAATGTGTTTGTGGGAAGCAGGGAAGACATTTGTAAGTATGGAAATACCGAAGAGAGAAGAGAAAACGGAGAGGGTAATAGGGGCAACTTGCTCCTAAAGTCATGAGGTGACAGATTAAGAGAGCATATTAAGGGTTGGCTTTGGAGAAGGAGAACACCTACCTCTTCATATAAGACTGGGTGGAGGGGGATATAGATATCTGAGATATGGATGAGGAGAGAGGGGATATTTTGGTTAAGATGTTCAATGCAAGCATAATGGAGGAAGCGACAGAAAGATGCAAATCATAACAAAAAAGTCAAAGGACAATGGAAAATCTCATGATAGACATGAATCAATAATGCATGCAGACATAGTGTAGAAAGAATCGCTGAAGAAACTGGAAGGCAACTGGTAGAAAATGGGATTAGACCAACTTCTTATACTTCAATAAGTGTCAATTAGATATATGATGAATATAAAAGGTTATACTGGGTTTTTTTTTTAATTAGAAGAGAATACAAGGTATGCTTTCAAATTCTAGTTAGCAGTAGAATTCTTAAAGAATGGAAGTGTTCATAAAAAAGATAAAATAGAAAATTTTATTTATATGACTTGAAAAGGCTTTTACATAAACAAATAAGATGAATAAGAGAAATTCCATTTAAAATAACTATAGAATACATAAAATATTTGGGTGTCTACTTTCCAAGATACAGAAAGGAACTCTATGAATATAATCACAAAACAGTGTTTACAGAAATGTCGGGCCTAAATAATTAGGTAAGTATTCATTGCTCATGGCTAACTGAACCAACACACTAAAAATGACAATACTACTTAAATTAATTTACTTATTCAGTGCCATACCAATGAAAGTACCAAAAGAGAGAACTAGAAAAATAATAATGAAATTCATCTGGAGGAACAAAAGGTCAATAATCTCAAAGGAAATAATGAGAAAAAAAAAGTGGGAAGGAAAGAGGTCTAGCAGTACCTGATCTCACACTATAACACAAAAAGCAGTAATCATCTAAAATATTTGTTAATGGTTAGAAAAAGAGAGGTAGGCCAGTAGAACAGACAGAGTATTCAATATACTGAAGCAAACAAACTAATAGCCAGTGTTCAATAAACACAAAGACCCCAGCTACTAGGATAAGTATGCACTATTGAAAAAAAAATGTTAGGAAAACTGAACAGCAATCTGATAGAAATTAGGTTTAGACCAATATGTTATATCATAAACCAAAATAAGCTCCAAATGGCTACACGACTTAGATATAAATGCCACATCATAAACAAATTAGAGGAACGAGGAAAAATTACCTTTCAGATCTCTGATTAGGGAAAGAGTTCATGACCACAACATCACAGAAGATAAAATGGACAATTTTGATAATGTAAAATTGTGAAGTTTTTGCACAAACAAATCCAACAAAGCTAAAAATCAAAGGGAAGACAACTGTCTGGGATAAAAATCTTTACAGTAAGTTTTTTTTTTTCCAAAAAAGGTCACATTTCCAAGATATGTAAGGAACAAATTCAAATTTATAAGAATAAGAGCTATTCCCCAACAGATAAATAGTCAAAGGCTATGAAGAGGTAGTTCTCAGGGTAAGAAACCAAGATATCTATATTCATATGAAAAAAATGCTCTGAATCACTAATAAAGAAATGCAAATTAAAGCAACTCTGCTGTTCCATCCAGAATGGCAAAAGTGACAAAGAAAGAAAATGGTAAATGTTAGAGAGGCTAAAAGAAAACAGGCAGATGGATGCACCTTTGTTGGAGTTGTGAACTGGTACGATCATTTTGGAAAGCAATTTATAACCATGTCCCAAAAGATATTAAACTGTGCATATCCTTTGCCTCAGATATGCTACTAGTAGGTCTATATCCCAAAGAAATCAAAGAAAGCGTAAGAAGTCCTAGGGCAGCCAGGTGGTACAATGGATAGCACTCCGGTCTTGGAGTCAGGAGGACCTGAGTTCAAATCTGGCTTCAGACACTTGATACTTACTAGCTGTGTGACCCTGAGCAAGTCACTTAACCCCATTGCCTAACAAAAAAATAAAAGAGAGAGAGAGAGAGAAAGGAAGTCCTATAGGTACAAAAAAACTTATAGCATCATTTTTTGTAGAGGTAATGAACTGAAAACTAAAGGGATGTCTGTTAACTAGGGAATGGCTAAACAAAGTATGCCATATGAATGTAATAGAATATTATTGTGTTATAATAAATAATGAAATCTAGGAATACTTGTATGAAGTAATACAAAGTGAAGTAAGCAGATCCAGAAAACAAATTTTACTATAACATTGTAAAAAGGAACAATTCTGAAAGATAAGAATTTTGATCAACACATTCTATCATGATTTCAGAAGACAGATGATAAAAAATGCTAATAATAATAATAGTTAATATTTATATAACCCTTCCTGTGTCCTAGGCTCTATGGAAGGTGCTTTACAATCGTCATCTCATTTGATCTTCATGACAACCCTGGGAGGTAGGTGCTATTATTATGCCCATTTTATAGATGAGGAAACTGAGGCAAACAGAGGTTAAGTGACTTGTCCACATTTGAACTCAGGTCTTTCTGACTCCAGGCCCAACACTCTATCCACTGTGCCCCCTAGCTGCCTAGGCACCTCCTGACAGAGAAGAAGTGGAGAATGAGACACATTTTTTGGCATGGCCAATACAGCAATTTGTTTTGCTTCACTATGCATATTTATTACAAGTTTTGGGGGTTTTTTTTGCCTTTTTTTTCACATGGGTAGGTAGAAAGAGAAGAAAAATGTTTGATACTTGAAAAAAACAGACTTTGTTAAGGATATAGCCAGAAAGTGGATAGGTTGGTCACTTAATAAGAATGAAACACATGGATTTATCTAAGTGGCGTATTGCTACCTCCCAAGATGCTAAAAAAAAAAAAATCAATTGATAAGCGTTTGTTAAGAATGAGAGGGGCAGCTAGGTGGTGCAGTGGATAGAGTACCACCCTGGAATCAGGAGGACCTAAGCTGAAATCCAGCCTTAGACCAAACACTTGACCTTTACTAGCTGTGTGACCCCAAGCAAGTCACTTAACCCCATTGCCTAGCAAAAAACAAACAAACAAACAAACAAAAGAGTGAGAATAATTTCTCTAGTGTATTAGCATATTATCTTTGGAAGATATATAGGAAAACATGGATAACAATCACACAAAATGAAAACATGCAGAGGGATTGCAATATGTCAGCGAAGAAAGTACACATACCAATGAAACCACAGTTGTCAAAGTATAAACAAAGAGTTGTTTCTTTCTCTTCATTTCTAATATATGTGCATCTTTTTTCCTTTCCATCTTGGCCACTGAGACTACCACTTTGTTGTGAGGCAGTTAAATGTAAAAGGAAGACTACTAGTCTTGGAATAAAATAACCTGGATTTGAATCTCAGTTTTTTTGCTACTGCAACAAAAATCCCTTCTCTCTGAGATTTGGTTTCCTTAGCTGTAAGATGGGGATAATAATACTTTTACTACCTACCTCACAGGATTGTTCTAAGGAAAGTGCTTTATATAGATGTCAATTGTGATTTTTACTACCCAATTTCACCAATTTAGTGTTGCTGCATTCAGCTGGAAAAATTTCATGGAATTTTAAGGCAATGGGATTCTCTAAAATCAAGTTGCATACTTAATACAGTCTTTTTCTATTGATAGGGTAATCATTTAAGGTTGTACATATTTCCCAACTGCACTCATTTAAAACCAGCTAAGAGCTCCCTCAATTAATCAAAGAACAGATTACACTGTCATTAACTTGGCTTAATTCTGTAATTAAGGAACTTTAAGACCTGATGGGCACCAAATAATTAACACTTCTACAACATAAATATTCAGCTCTATGCAGAAAAAGAAGCCAAGGGAACAGACAGCAGGACTAAGGAAGTACCATCAATGGTTCCTATTTCCAAACAGTCAAGAAAACGATTGCAATTGAGGAAAATTACATTTTAATTATGCAACCTATTCATTGCTAAGAAAGGTAACAAGGGATAGGGGATAGAGGGCCTAGCCTATGCATCAGAAATGCCTGGGTTCAAGTCCTTTGTCTGATAAATACCATGGACACTTAACCTCTCAATGGACAAGGCAAGTTTTTAGGACTATTAATTATAAATGAGCGGCCAAACTATATCAGTGAAAAGTTTCCAGGTGTTCACCACATTGAGGAAAGTTGTCCTTTGTCTTCCAGAAAAAGCACTTGCTAGCAGGTGCTGGAGGCAGGGAGGTGGATTAGTAGATACAGTGCTGGACTTCGAATCAGGAAAACCTGACTCAAATTCTCAGCCTCAGTTTCCTCATCTTTAAAAATGGGATAATAATAGCATCTATCTCCCAAGATTTTGCAAGAATCAAATGAGACAACATAATTTAAAACCCCTTGCAAACCTTAAAGTGAGTTATAAATGTCATCTGTTGATGTTATTGTTATTATAGCAGCATCACTTAAGAAAATCTAATTTTGTCCTTCCTTGGGGTTTCCAATCATTTCTATCACCAATAGTGAGAAATAGTCTTGGAATAATAAAATAAATTTGATAGATTCTTCAGTTGATATGGCACAAAAGGTGGTACATATGTTAACATCTGCCAGTATATGAATTTGCATTTTGTGGTTAGGAAGAAGAAAGTCTGTCTTGAGGAAAACATAGAGAATATACCTTCTTTTACAAAACTATTGTATGCCACAAACCTTTTTGGAAGTGGATGAGAGTGGGGCAAAGAGAGATGGTGATTTTGATGGGGTTGGGATCTAGACCCCAAAAAGAAAAAACCCTGAACTTTCCCACATGGCCAAATCTCTGGCATTGGCCTGAGGCTATAATCCCATCAACTGGCCTTTCTTTGTGGCTACATCCAAGCTCCATTCTCAATATGAGGGATGTTCTAATAAGCCTTGTCTTTGACTGAAAGAAGGCTTGGGTCGAATTTTTTCAGGCAGGATCCCCCTGTTGTGATTTTGGAGTTCCTAAACCTCTAAACCTCATCAATTTCATTGGCATTAGTAAATGTCTAGTGCCAAAACTCCCTCTAGCAATGCATATCAGTACCTGCTCTACACCTTACAGTTTTAGATGGCTTCCAGAGACAATGAAAGGTCAGATGACTATCCCAGGGTAACCGAACCAATATGTATCAGTCAAGGGCGTGAACACAGGTCTTTGCCAACTCCAAGGATATCTATTTACTACGTTCCATTACTCCTCTACCATAAACATAAGTGTGTAAATTAGCACGTGTACCATGATTTCTTTCAAGTGAGTCATATCTCCACCAACACAGATCATAGCCCCTCCACACCTTATGAGCTGGTTCTTTATGAAGTGCTGCGGCTAAAACAGTTCATATAACCTAATGCCCACCCTCCCTCCTAGGGATGAGGTAGAAGAAAGACACACTATCCATCATAAGACTCACATTTAAATTCTTTTGGATACGCTCTATCAATGAACAAACATTTATTAAATGCTTAATGTGTACCAGAAACTGTGACAAGTACTGAAGATAAAAAATTTAAAATAAAATAGTTCATTACCCTCACAAAAGCTCACGTTGTAATAGAAGTTCAACCTGTACATATATAAACACACATATGATCTATACAAATAAATACAAGGTAGTTGTGGAAAGGAGAAGCCTCACAACTGTAAGAATCAAGAAAAGTTTGATGGAGAAAGTGATGTGAGAATTCAGTTCTGAAGGAAACCAAGGATTCCATGAGTTGGAGTGAAAAGGGAGGCATGGGAACCTACCTGTGAGGAGGGTTTGGGTGCTCAACTATACTTGATATATACTTCTGTTTATACACAGTTTTGGTAACCTGTAATAATTCCTATAAATTTCCATTTCCACTACTGGCTGGAAAAAAGCAGGGGGTGAAGGTGGCGAAAATTCAGGGTGAAAAATCATACTTCACGTGAATAGGGATCAATGTCGGAAAGTGAATATAATTACAACACAAGCCATAGAAAAGATGGTGAACCAGATAACCTGCTTCCAAAATGAATAGTAGCTGAGACACTATTCTAATATCTGGTTAATCCTCTGCAACAAGTCATCAGATTGCATGTGATAGAAAGTAGAAATGCAATTGATAGCTGAAAAAACTGAATAATATGAACCAAAAACACGGCCTAAAATCAGGGCTGATGATGAAGCAGGCTACCCATCTCCCAACAGAGAGGTGATAGAATCACGGTGCAGAATGAGATATACATTTTTGAACAAAGACAGTGTGAGAATTTGTTTTGCTTGACTATGCATATTTATTATAAGGGTTTTCTTTTTCCTTTTTTTCAACTGCAGAATTTGAGGAAGGCAAACCCAATCTGGCAATTTCCCCTAAAGGAACTATAACCACAGCTACTAAAGAACCAGAAAAGAAAGTTCATTCATTAAAGTCCTTGGGCACTATCAAATGGTTCCACATTAGAAACAGTTTAGGTTTTATCAATAGAAATGACATTAAAGAAAATGCATTGTCATCTATCTTTCTGCTGTACCCCAAGAACCACTGGCCTTTCCATCTGCCACGAAGCTAAAACTTCCTGTATGTGTTGTTCCCCCAAGAAAATACAAATTCATTGAGAACAGGGACTCCCTTGCTTTTCTATTTGTATCCCCAGTGCTGTGCACATAGAAAACCCTTAGTAAGTGCTTTTTTCATTCATTCACTTATTCATTCATTCATATAACACTCCCAACAAGTGGTAATCACTTATGATAACACCTTTGACAAGGAGTCAAACTAACTTAGAAAACCACAAGTTAACATTACCTATGTTGTGGGGCAGCTAGGTGGCGCAGTGGATAGAGCACCAGCCCTGAAGTCAGGAGGACCTGAGTTCAAATCCGGCCTCAGACCAAACACTTGGACACTAACTAGCTGTGTGACCCTGGGCAAGTCACTCAACCCCAATTGCCTAAAACAAAAAAAACATTACATATGTTGTACTGTATTTTTGCTTATTTTGTTTAAAATGTCTCAATTGGGAAAAAGTGAGCCTAGTGACTTTGCACAGCCCTCCCTCACTTAAATCTAATTCAGTTGTACCTCACGGTATCACCTCCATGATGTCATGGTCCTCCTGGAGAACAAAGGACAAACAACAATAACAACAACAACAGTCTCTCTTCCTTATTTTGACCTGAACGAGAAAGATATTTGACCTAGGTTTATCTTTGAGTTCAGTTAATTCAAAGAATTAAATTAAATACTTTTACTAAACATTTATTAATAAATAAATAAATAAAATGTCTCAATTACATTTTAGTGAATTTTCTGAGTCCTTACTGATGCACTGGCCCTTGTATTTGACACCTCTGATCCAGCCTATACTTATGAAAGTTATAGGGAATTCACTATCCCTATTCACTATCACTGAAGCCATCAGTGCCAGACAATTCTGATTATATCAAGTTTTCCCTTACATTGAGCCAAAAGAAGTTGTAGCAACAATAATCTTCCCATCTCCTTACATCAAGTGACTCATAGATTTACCTGGTGGTTCCAGGGGGATCATTCTCAATCAAGACCTCAAGGGCACGTTCAATTAAACAATCAAATATTATTGGCTATTGCTAAGGCTAGATGCAGTGATTTCTGACAAGATCCATCAACCCATGCCTGAGTCACACATGTAATGCTGCCATGGTCCTGGTGCCTAAGTATTCTGAGTAGCAAAGTAACAGAGGTCATTCTTCCACAGGGTGTCATTTCAAGTGTATGGATCCTATAATAATAGTCGTTTTGAACTAGAAGGGTCATTAGAGATAAAGTTTAACATCATTGGAGATAAAATCTTCATCTTACAAAGAAGAAAATGGAGAAGGGGAAATGACTTGTCTAATGTCATGTAGCTGATAAGTGGCAGAACTGGAATTCAAATCCCAAATCCAGGGCTCCTTCCTCCACTGAGCAGAAGTATCATAACAAGAGATGCTAGAAACATTTATTCAGGAAATAAAAATCTATTTATTGTTTTTACAAAACACTTTCTCAGTCAGTGAATAAACATTTATTGAACACTTATATGCCAGACATTGTGCTAAGCGCTGGTAATACAAAGAAAGGTAAAAGATAGTCCTTATTCTCAAGAAGTTCAGTCTGGTTAGGGAGATAACTATGTACAAACAATGATACAGAATACATCGGAAAAAACCGAGGGAAGGAATTGGGATTTAGGGGGATTAGGAATGGCTTCCTGTAGAACGCTTTTTTTGGATTTTAGCTGGGACTAGAAAAAAAGCCAGAAGCCAGGAGGCAGAGATGAGGAGGGAGGGAGAGAATTCCAGGCACAGGGTCAGACAGTGAAGATGCCCAGAATCCAGAGATGGAGTGCCTTGTTTGAAGAATGGCAAGGAGACTGGTCGCTGGATCAAAGAATATAAATTGGAGAGGGAAAGGGAACGTAAAGTGTAAAAAAGACTGGAAAGATTGTGGGAGACAGATTATGGGGGACTTTGAACACCAAACAGAGGGTTTTATATGATCCTGGAGGAGATAGGGAGCCACTGGAGTTTACTGAGGGAGCTGGGGAGTGGCTGAGTTTAAGGAAGATCACTTTGACAGCTACATAGAGGAAGGAGCAGAGAGTAGAGAGAAGTGGCAGGCTTAGGGCCGCAATGGCACCATGGTAACTGAGAGAGAGGCATATTTAACACAATAGTGCTATCAAAGACAGCTGACCTGGGCAGACACCATGCCAGAGAAAAAACATTTGCCAGTACTGCTCTCACTTACTGCATCTCTGGCCTGCGTTTAACCTCTTTCTCCTGCCTTCCACAACTTTGTCCCATTTTCTAGTTCACCACTGCTGTCTCTTGCTGTAGGACAGTTTACCCCCAGAAACTCTCCAGTTTGGCTCTGGAACAGCATTGTGATTATTCTGCCTCATTGTGCAAACTGTGCTCTATCATTTATTATTTTATAGTAGTAGTAATAATAATTCACATTTCTATAGTACTTTAAGGTTTATAAATAAGCACTTTCTTTATGACAATCCTAAAGGTCAGGTAACATAATGAGGAATTATTATCTGGGCTGAATGAATATGTTACAGAGAAAAGGGTCTAAAATTTGGAGTCAGAAGACCTGACTGGTTCAAAATTCAGGTCTCCAATTTACTCCATGTGTGAGGTATGTTACCAAATGTCCCTTTTTTGCTCATCTATAAAAAAACAGGTGTATTAAATATGTCTATCAAATATATAAATATGTATTAAATATGTCCTTTGCTATTTAGTCCCAAAACAAGTAATCAATCAATTGATCAACAAGCATTTATTAAAAATATGTTATTATTAAACATATTAAATATGACATATTAAACAACGTGAAAAGAGGCTGGGATTTAAATGCCAGGACAGCTGATTCTAAATCCTTTGTGATTTCTATTACATACTCTATGCTACCTTTCTTTTTACTTTTTTCTCTCTTCCCCTCTCCCCAACCCCTCACCAATTTTCTCCCCCTGGGCTTATTAACTGTCCTAATCACTGGAACCATCAGTTCCTCTGGCTGGGACCCAACAGTCCGGGTACCTAAGAGGAAATTCATCAGCAGTTTCTCTAATCATTTTAGGGTAAACTGAAAAAGTCAATTGCTTTTGCCATTAAAGATAGCCCAGGAGCATAATCCCACTCTACACGCAATATCTGAACTATCATCTGATAGTCACACATTCTTACAGCTGCCCCTCTGTTTGGATTAATGTGATTGGTGAGTTCCCAGTGCATCACTCATTCATAAATAATAAATTTTAATAACTTCTTCATGAATACTTTTAACCGAAGATGCATGCCTAGATGCTATTTTGACCTTATACCAAAACAAAAAACAAAAACAAAACAGAACAAGATTTAAAACCTCATAGGATGTAAAAAATGTTCATCAGCTCCTTTCTCAAGTGGTAACAGAAGAGGAATCATGACTAAAGGCCATGGGGGCCAGTTACATCTAAATAATTTCTGGTCCCTTTTTCCCCACAACAGCATAGAATGGCTTTAGCCCTTCCTCTATTGGCTAGAAACTGATGCCCTGCATCAACATGCCAGAAAAACCTGGCAAGGCCTTCTTTAAAAGGCTTCAAAAGGCTGCCAAGGCACAGAACTTCATGGTGTCTGGGGATTCAAGCAGTCTAAATGTGAGCTGGAAACAAGCCATCAGCAACAGGTTATACACAATCTAGAAGGTTCTTACAATGCCCATGGGATGATTTCCTTGTGCCAAAGGTTGGGATTATTTCCAGAGACTGAAGAATTACTTAATGTGACAACAAACTAACAAAATAAGTGATCCTCTCCAAAAGAAAAATGAGAACTACCAAAAATAAAATTAATTTTGAGGAAGAAAATTTCAACCCACTTCATAAGTCTAACCTTCTACCCACATAGATCCCAGACACCAGAACTGTGGCAGTATATTTGAATAGCTCAGGGGCTAGCTGATACAAGTCAATCTTATATTCAGAAATCAGCCCCAGCAATAGCTTCTTCTAAATCCCATGACCTTTTAACAGAGAACTGTGCCCTAAGGACCTTGATTGAGATGATCTTCTAACCCCCAACCCCTCCATTCTTCAGCAGCCTTCCTAAGAGCTGTGGTCCCCCAAACTTTCATCACCCATTGGCCAGCCTTTTCATGATGGACCTCTTTGTACTCAGCTATACTGACCTGAAAATGACAGATGCCTGGAACCTGGCTCAAAGTCTTTCTAGTTTAATGGAACCTGAAAGAGTTTTATATTCTATTGATGTAACCTTGAGGAATCCAAAGTCATCTCTTTACCATGATAAGACATAAGAAAAGGACCTTAGTGGAAGTCAGGTATCTGAGGGAAAAAATAACCAAAAAACACTTCCAGGGAACATCTAAGAAGAAACAGAGCCCCCGTAGGGTTGGGCATTTCTGGGGAAAACAACACTATGATTCCAACATAAGACTGCATTCCTAAGCATGACGAAGCTAGGAGACAATATAATAAGCTTTTTTAAAAAATAAGACCACATAAGGGATGATACTAAAAAGAATTCAGGAGTACAAAGAATTAAGAAGCAATGAGATAGAAATGAAAGACCTTGTGACCTTGGATCACTCTCCTAACCTTTCTCAGCCTTAGTTTCTTCATCTGTAAAATGGTTATAAATTCTGCACTATCTATTTCACAGGGTTATTTCAAAGGAAAGTGGTAAAATACAGGGAGCTGTATAAATGTAAGCTATTACTACTTTCATGACAGAGTGGTTGAGGGGACTGCTGTGAAGGATTTATGGGAAGACTTACACAAGGGTGCCACAGGATCACAGGGCATGGATTAGATGCAATCTGCATGACCAGAAGGATTTTCTACAGATACAGACACATCAATTGAAGATTTGACATGGGGCTGGGAGATATGTGATGGGGGGAGGGTAAATGATATGGGCTTTTATTGGATCAAAACAAGGGCTCCCCCAAATAACAGCCCTGGAATATAGTTGCCTCCTCTAGTCAATGCTGATGGGACTATGGAAAAACAGGCACTCTAGCTATGGCAGAACTGTGAATTAGTTAAACCATTTTGGAAAGCAACTTGGAATTATGCAAATAAAGTGACTAAAATGTCCATATCTTTTGACTCAGAGATTATATTACCAGGCATATACTCCAAGGAGGTATACTGAAAAGAAGAAAGTCCCATATACAAAATATTTATAACAACAATAACAACAACAACAATAATAATAGGTAATGTTTATATAGTGATTACTATGTGCCAGGCAATGTGATAAGCACTTTACAATTATTATCTCATTTTATCCTCTCAATAACCCTGGGAGATAGATGATATTATTACCCCCATTTTACAGAAAAAGAAACTGAGAAAACAGGGGTAAGTGACTTGCACAGGGTAATACTGCTAGTAAGTATTTGAGGCTGGATTTGAGCAGAAGTCTTCCTGAATGGAGGCCAGGGTTCTATTCACTGTGCCACCAGCTGCTTTATCTATTTTGTTATTATGGAGAACATGTATTTTCAAATTCTCAAACATAAGACCATTCAAGAGGAAAACACTTTACTGATTTAACTATTATTTAATACTTAGGGAAAGTAAAGACATCATTTTGAACTGGAAGAAGGAAATCATGTCTTTGAATTCTAGTACTGTTAACAAATCATTAAAATAATTAACTAAAATTTTAAAAATTCTGCTAAATAAAATTGTATTCTTTATCCAAAGATTCAGAGACCAGCTAGGAAAATATTATTTCTCTTTTTCAAGACAAACACATAGCAATTTTCCCATACGGATTTTTAAAATAACGTACGCCTGACATAATTTATTCATATATAACATCAACATGATAAATCAAATTCATTTCATTTTCAGGGAAACAAAGAGATACTATTAGGGATCTATTCCTAGCTTCCAGGCTGTATTTTAGCTCTACTGAAATTCAAGTTGCCCAAAGACCACTTTTCAGTGTTTTGTTTTGTTTTTTAAATCTCATTGCTGTTAACATCCAGGGCTATCAAACACCCTAGAAGAAGGTGGAGCCTCAGATGTTAGCATACATCAATATAGCAGCTTAAAGTTTGTAAAAGGATTCCTCACATTTCTCTCAAGTAGGCAGTACATAGCTCAGCATTTTACAGATGAGGAAGCTGAGCCTCTGAGAGGCGAATGACTTGTTAGACAAATGACAAAGTCAGAAAGTTCATAAAGGTCAGGATGAGAAATTTTATCTCCTGACTACTTGTTGGTCTACTTATTCCCATTGGTCAGTCACTGTGACTCTCACTGATTGGCCAGTAATAGGTACCAGCCCAAGTCTCACTTGCTCATTGTTTGGGTTTGACGGCTCACAGTGAGTGTAAATAGCAATTGTTTCTGTTCTGGCCCAGAAACTCTGAGGATCTTTCCCTCCCAGACTGATTCTTTTGAGAAGGCAAACTAGGCCATGTTTTGCCTCAATTCTTACCTAGCCTTAAATCACTGAATGGGTGTTGCCTCAAACAAACTGAGACATGGGAAAGATCTTAGTTTAAAAAGGCCAAGGTCTCTCACTGCATCTGGCACCATCACCAGTCATCCTGAGCTATGTCTTGCTACTGGACTCAGATGACTCTGGAAGAGAGAGTGGGGCTGATGACTTTGCACAGCCCCACCTCACTAAAATACAATTCACTTGCAAGTCAAGACATTACCCTCCTGATGTCACTGGTCCTCTTCAAGGACAAAGGACAAACAACAGTGAAGATTGTCTCTCATTTGCCTTTTCCTTTTGGGGAATTAGCCCCTTACTTCAGGACAGGTACCAAGCCGGCCGCAGTACACCACACTCCTCATTGCAGGCTCCAGGCATTTTTTCTCTGGCCATTCCACATCCCTACAATGCTCTCCCTCCTCAATGAAGACTACTGACTTCCTGACTTCCTTTTACATCCCCACCAAAATCCCATTTTCCACAGGAAGCCTTCTCTAACACCTCTTAATTCCAGTGTTTTTGCTGTCTTAATTACTTCCTGGTTATCCTGTATGTAGCTTGTTTTGTATATATTTAGTTGCATGTTGTCTCCCCCCAGTTAGATTGTAAGCTGCTGGAAGGCAGGGACTGTCTCTTGAATCTGTTTGTATCCCTAGCACTTAGTACAATGCCTAGGTCATAGAAGGCACTTAATAAATGTTTTTACTCAATTGAATTGAATTGAATATCACAATTCCCTCTGCCTTCCCAGGGTTTAAATATACCATCAGAGCATACAAAATAGACAGGAAAAAGAAGACAGGATTTCCCACCTACATGCAGCTATGCCCATCTCCAAGCAACAGGACTCACTTGAGTTGGTTCCTCTCTTCGGAGATAAACCAATTCTGCACAAAGACCAGTCTCATATCTCCTGGCAATACTAACCTACCCTTCATTCTCCTTAAATTACTGTGACTGCCTGCATTGCTATTTATGCACCTAAATACTGCCTCCCCATGGGAAAATAGCAGCTCAATACCTGTTCCTCTCACTTTCTGCTATACAAAAGTACATTTACATTAGATTCTCAAGACCTCACACCCACCTATCATTTCAACAAGTTTTGTTTTGAATTGGAAATTCCAGTAACACTCTTTGTAAATGACCTAATATTAGCTATTACCTTTGAGACTTGGGCAAGTCACTGTATTCCTCTAAACCTTGGTTTCCTAGATGACATTTAAGATTTCTTGCATCTCTAAATCCTGTGATCCTAATTAACTTCACAAGATGATAATAATAATAATAATAACTGACATTTATGGCTTTAAGGTTTGCAAAGCATTCTTACATACATTATATCATTTGATCCTCCTAACAACCCTGTAGGTTGGAGTTTCATAAGCATCATTCAGCAGGCTCTCCCAAACAATATTCTACAGCAAATAACTGAATGGAAGGTGCAAAGAACACAAGATTTCACTGTATTTATTGTTTGCTGATCACAATACAGCATTTCCTTCAGTAGAGCAAACTAACAGCTGAAAGGTAATTCTCCAACAAATTATCTTCTATGTATGGGCTAAAATGATATAAGATTGCTTCATGATGAAAACACAGAATAACTGTGCAATGGTCCTCTGATTAACATCAAATGAAGCAAAAACAGGGAAATGTAGGATCATCAAAGGTGGGTATCACTATAATGGAAGATGTCCAGCACAGAGAGCAAGTCAAAGAGGGATTCCCTAAAGATAGCAAGGTCTTCCAGATACTCCTGTATGTAGGTGACACTGCTAACTCCATCAAGCAACAGAATATTGCAGAGCTTCCTAAATAAGATACAAATTTACTCAAAAAAGCTCATCTTTATTTGTAACTCATGAGTCTTTTGTCAGTATTAGGGTAGTGGGAGGGAAAAAATTATATGTTTGTATAGATAGATAGAGGACACAGGGTGAGTTGAAGATGAAGGGGTGATATCTAGAAAATAAAATTAAGGGGTGGGAGAAGATTATGCTAGGAGAAGGAGAAAGGGAGAAGTAGAATGAGGTAAAATATCTCACGTGAAACAGACAAGAAAAGGCTTTTACAGTGGAGGGGAAATGGGGGAAGGGGAGAGGGAATGAATGAATCTTATTCTCATAGGATTTGGCTTAAAGAGGGAATAACATACACAATGGGGTATGGAAACCTATATTACTCTACAGTAAAATAAGGGGGGAAGGGGACAAGAGAGCAGGGGGTTGATAGAGAGGAGGGCAGACTGAGGGAGGGGATAATCAAAAGCAAACACTTCTGAGGAGGGACAGGGTCAAAAGAGAGACTAGAATAAATGGGGGGTAGGATAGGATGAAGGGAAATATACTTAGTTTTTCACAACAGGACTACTATGGAAGTGTTTTGCATGACTACACATCTATAACCTGTATCGAGATGATTGCCTTTTCAATGAGGGTGGGTGGGGAGGGAGGAAGGGAGAAAATTTGTAATCCAAAGTTTTAAAAACACATGTTAAAAATAAAAAAAATTTAAAAGAAAAAAAGCTCATCTTCGGAATCCACACAGACACAACTACATGGGTAAAGAATGTCTGGTGTCTATATTATGATATGCATTTGCTATGAAAAATCTACAGAACTGGTCCATTAGTATTTATACCTTAAATAGTCACTGTAGATGAACAATGAACTATACCCAAAATTGAAGAGGAGGAAAGCACATTAGAATGAATTGGGGAAACTACATAGTACCATTAAAGACCCCAAAGTTCCCCTTGAAAAAAGGCCCATGTTTAAAGCAGTAATATTCTCCCAGTAGTACCATATGACTAGGATAAAAGAATATCACAGTCTCTGAAGAATTCAAGTTTTGGTTCAATCAAAGAACAATAATGAGACACATGGTGGGCATAACTAGACTACAATATATTACCAATGAAGAATTATAAATAGTATAAAGCAGTGGTATCAAACTCAAATAGAAATGAGGCCATACACAAAGATACATACAGCTGGCCACATATTGACTTTGTTGTTGTTCCATCTTTCAGTTGTGTCTGACCCTTCATGATCCCGTACACCAGGGCTTCTTAAATATTTTCCACTCGTGACCCCTTCGATGCTTCTTAAACTGTGGGTCACACCCCCACAGTTTAAGATGTACTGATAAACTATAGCATGCCAATACTGTTTATGGGGTTTTCATGGCAAAGATACTGGAATGTTTTGCCATTTCCTTCTCCAGTGGACTAAGACAAACAGACATTAAGTGACTTGTTCAGGGTTACACAGCTGGAGTGTTTGAAGTCTGATTTGAATTCAGGTCTTTCTGACTCCAGGCCCAGTATTTCATCCACTGAGCCAACTACTTGTCTCACATATTGACATTGACTTAGAAAACCTCATAGTCACATTACCTATGTTCTACTATATTTTTATTTATTTTGTTAAATATTTTCCAATTACATTTTATCTAATTCAGCTACACTGGAGATGGCGTGCGTGACACCTCTGATATAAAGGATACAACAACCACAAAGATGTATGAATGCAAAAGTAGTAGGTTAATCATGTAAAGAGGGTTAATGATGACTTATAGACCATCCATATGCTCCTATGATATCCAAACAATATCAACAGATCTAAGGAAGGCCCCCAATGTTGGATAGACTTCTGTGGAGAATTTATAGGAAGCCAAGAATAAGAATTGAACAGGATATTGGATGGGTTGATTTGTCCTGATAGAAGGGGGTATCCACATCCATGAGATCACAAACGCCTCAAAGTAGTTGTAACATTGGACTATAACACTAAATATGAATTAAAATTTAACAGGGATGAATATAAACTCTTAATTTTGCATTCAAAAAAACTTCACAAGTATAAGATGGGAAAGACATTGCTAGACACCAATTTGTCTGAAGATGATGCCAAGGTGAACAGCAAGCCCAATATGACTCAGCAGTGTGATACAGTAGTCACACACACAAAAAAAGATAATACAGTCTTGAGCTGTATTAAAAAAGACACTTCCAGAAACGAGGAGATGATAATCCCACTGCACTCTTTCCTGGTCAAACAGCGTCAGGTATACTGTTACTCCATATAACTATGTTCAGTTATGGACAAAACAATGTGTAAGAAAGCATATCACACTAAGGCCTCAGCTATGTTATAAAAGGGCAGGTAGGTGGTATGGTAGAGTACGGGGCCTGGAGTCAGGAAGACTCTTCTTCCTGAGTTCAAATCTGGCCTCCAGATCTTTACTAGTTGTGTGACCCTGGACAAGTCATTTAACCCTGTTTGCCTCAGTTTCCTCATCGGGAAAATGAGAAGGAAATGGTGAACCACTCCAGTATCTTTGCCAAGGAAACCTCAACTGAGATTATGAAGAGTCAGACCTGACTGAAAAATGACTGAACAACAGCAAATGTTATAAAAATTAAGAAATAATATTATGATATCTGAAGTTTTTGGTTATCACTTGAATAACCTAATAAATCTTTCATGAATAGAAGATTTAACAAATTTCAGCATGTCTTATTTATTGTGATCAAACTAAGAGTAAAAATGTTCCACATCCTGCCTAAGACACTTAGTCGCTGTGTGAACCTGAGAAAGTCTCTTAATCTCTCTCAGCCTCAGTTTCATCAGTGAAATGAGGATTATAATAGCACCTACCTCATAGGGTTGTTGTGAAAATCAAATTAAGACATGTTCAAAGCATTACACAAATGTTAGCTATACAAATTATTATCTTTGTTCCACAGGTTTTCAAACTTATTTGGCTTACCTCCTCCTTTTCAAAAAAAAAAAAAAATGACTCAGCATCCCCCTGGAAATCTCACAGACTAGGAAAGAAGCCTCAGATTAAATGTACAACACACCCAAGGCTACTACCTGCAGCTCTATCCTGGATAGTTCCAGCACTCCCCAGGCATGGTATCGCCCACTTTGGAAACCACTGGAACCCATTTTTAAAAATATCTCTCTTTGTTCACCTTTGACCAGATTGAAAGAACAGATTGAAAGGGGTTTAGTTAAAGACAGAATAATTGATTTCAAGAAGATATTTCCACCAAGGGTGTCTGGCATTAGCATCATTTTTATTCCATTTAGTTAATCAAAACCTTAAACTATGCCTCCTTTTAAAAAAAAATCACTGTGGAATTTTGTCATGTTTTGTGATTCCCATAGAATATAAGGTGTAAGTTGCTTTGGTCAGTAAGTGGAATTCTGCCCATCTGAACTTCTTTATAAGCAGAAGTGCTTATAGACTAATAAATTGTCTCTGGCAAATTTTAAATAAAACATAGAGAATCAGTTGTTTGGGTTCTTCCCCCCACAACAATTTAGGAAAAACATTGATAGTATGGAGACTGTCCAGAGGAGGCCAAACAGGATCATGAAGGGCCATGAGTCCATGTCATATGAACATCAATTGAAATGGATAATTATATTAAAGAAAACAAGTCATGATAGCTGCATTCAAGTATGTGAATAGCTGTCATGAGGAATTAGATTTGTCCAGTTTGTCCCCAGAAGACTCAAGATAAAATAAGACTTTGCAACTTATTGGATATGTGGGGTTAGGAAGTAGGAGTAATCAAAAATGAGTTTATAAATCAAGGTGACTGGAAGGATAGTGTTACACTCGAGAGAAATAGCAGAATTTAGAGGAGAGATGAGTTTTTGGAGAAATATGATGAGTTCCATTTACATAATAATTTTAAGATGCCTACAGAACTTCCAGGGGCACAGGGCCAGCTGGTAATTGATGATGCAGAATTGGAATTCAGGAGATAAAAGCTTGATATGTAGATTTGGGACTCATCTGTACAGGGATGATAATTAAACCTATGAAAGTTGAAGAGATCACTAAGAGAGAGAGAAAGAAAGGGGCCCAGAATGGGGCCTTGGAAGACAGTTATGCTTATTTAAGGGCACAACATGGACGATGGGAGTAGACATGGTAAGTGTTTTAATAAAGTTTAGGCTCAATTAAAGAAAATACCCTTGGAACCTAGCAGCTTCCTCCCTCACACAAGGTCTTCAAGTAAAGGTTGAATGAACACTTGTTGGGGATGTTGTAGAGTACATATGAGTTGGAAGAACTGAACTCCGAGATTTCCAAATGAGTGCTTCAATAATTCTATTGAATGAGTTCACACGACAAAATCAATCTATATCACCTGCTGCCTATCTTGTGTTGATCTTTTCTTTCACCTATTCTCAAAGCTTTGTGGAAAATGCTAAAATTTGCACAGCTTGAAAGCAATCTGGGTCATCTCCATTCCATGATGATTTATAAAAGGACTCTGAACTATTACATATTAAATTATCATGGGTCACTATGTCTCAATGAAAGCCAATTTGCTGATAAACAAAAGCATTGTTTTTCAATATCAATTTCACAATTTCATTATACTTTAAGACTGAATATGCCTCGTACTCACATCTCATCAGTATCTCCTGCCCCTCTAATTGGATCCTTTAGACAGCAGGGCCATGGGTTCCAGAGACTCAGTTTAAAGAAGGGGTTCAGAACAGTTTTTCTCCCCATTTCCCACCAACTACACTGCTTTTGGACTTCTCAGGAACTCTCTCTCATGACTCTTCCATTATTTTCCTTCCAACTTCTCAGCCTCCTTCTATACATTGTCCTCCCCCATCCCAAAGAAAACTCCTTGAATTTTTATTTGTATTTGTCTGTGTATCCACAGTGTTAGAACAGAGTAAGCACTTAATAAATGTTTCTTGACTACTGACAATATCAATTTCCTGTTTTAACTTGCTGAGAAACGGTCTACTCCAACTTTCTGAAGGAAAAATTTCTGGTTGCATTCATTCTGATCTCTATTCACAATATGTCCTCAATTAGCATACCTTATACACTTTGTCAGTGGCCATCTGCTTGAGGAAATGCAAATACCTAATGAGCTCTCTCCAGTCTAAAGATAAACTTATTCATAATCTGGAGAATGTAGAAAGCACAAAGAAAGCACTAAACTAAAAACCCAAATCCATTTGAAGCCTATGCATTTTATGTTACAATGACAGCAAGGCCACCTTACTAGAGAAGTGCAGCAGATAGTGCTAAATACGCTCAGTTTAGAATCAGAAGGCCTGAGTACATCCCTAAACCGCATGGCCTTAGGCAAGTTATAACACCTCAGAGCCTCAGTTTCCTCATCTATGAAAAGAAAATAATAGTACTTCACCTTGCAAGACTAATGTGAAAATGCAGAGAGATTTTGTGACCATAAAACAAAAACATATCCACATATTTATGCTATCTAGATATAAATATAGTTACAATATAACTAAATAAAGGGGAACATAGACTCTTCAAGTTCCCTACCAGCTCCAAATCAGTTAGCTTTCACTGAAGTATGTTTTACATACGTTATTTCATTTGATCCTCACTCCAGCTTTGTGAGGTATGCAGGGATGTTATTCTTACTACAACATCTCACTATTTTTTATGACTAAGGTCAAAATAGCTACATAATTTAGACATAAAGGGTGATACCATAAACAAAATAGGAGAGCAAGGAATAGTCTACCTGTCAGATCTATAGAGAAGAGAAGAATTTATGACCAAACAAGAGATAGAATATTATGAAATTCAAAATGGATAATTTTGATTACATTAAATTAAAAGGTTTTTGTACAACAAAACTGATGCAATCAAGATTATAAGGAAAGCAGAAAACTGGAAAATAATTTTTATAGCCTGTGTTTCTGATAAAGGCTTAATTTCTTGAATATGTAGAGAACTGAGTCAAGTTTATAAGAATACAAGCCATTCCCCAACTGATAAATGGTCAAAGGACAGGAACAGGCAGTTTCAGATGAAGAAATTAAAGCTATCTACAATCACATGGAAAATGCTCTAAATCAGTATTGATTAGAGAAATGCAAATTAAAATACTTCACACCTATCCAATTGGCTAATATGACAAAAAAAAAAGGAAAATGATAAATGTTGGAGATGTGGGAAAATTAGAACATTATTGGTGGAGTTGTGAACTGATCCAACCATACTGGAGAGCAATTTGGAACTATGCCAAAAGGGCAATCAATCTGTGTATACCCTTTGATCTAGCCATACCATTACTAGGTCTGTATCCCAAAGAGATCATAAAAAAGGGGAAAGGACCCACATATACAAAAATATAGCAGCTCTTTTTGTGATGGCAAAGAATTGGAAATTGAGGAGATGCCTATCAATCGGGGAATGGCTGAACAAGTTGTGGTATATGAATGTAATGGAATACTATTGTGCTATAAGAAATGATAAGTAGGCAGGTTTCAGAAAAACCTGGAAAGACTTATATGAACTGATATTGACTTATATGAACTTATATGTTAACTGATGTTAACAGAACCAGGAGAATATTTTACATAGTAACAGCAACATTGTGCAATGATCAACTATGATGGACTTAGCTCTTCTTAGCAATACAATGATCCAAGACAATTCCAAAAGACTAGTGACAGGAAATGCTATCCATATCCAGAGAAAGAACTATGGAGTCTGAATGCAGATCGGAGCATACTATTTTCTCTTTTTCTTTCTTGTGGTTTTTTCCTTTTGTTCTGATTCTTCTTTCATAGAATGACTAATGTGGAAATATGTTTAACATGATTGTACATATATAACCTATTTCAAAGTGCTTGCTGTCTAGGAGAGGGGGCAGAGGATGGAGGGAGAAAAAAATTAAACTCAAAATCTTAGAAAAATGTATGTTAAAAACTATCTTCACATGTAACTGGGAAAAAATAAAATACTATGAAAAATAAGGAGGAGGGGGAGGAGGAGGAGAAGGAGAGGGGGAAGAAGCAGCTATGACAATATAACGAAATATGAGAAAATATAACCCAGGTCTCCCTTTCCTCTTTAGGTCAGTGCTCTTTCTACTGCCACCACACTATAGACAAGAACACTTTTACATTCAATGACAATATTTTTTAAAAGTATCTTTTGAATTTCTCGAAGTGGTTACAAAGCAAATCTTCACAGAGAAAAAAAAAATGAAGTGGTTTATGGAACAACAAAATACCAGGAAGGATTTGTTTTTAATGAAAGGAATTCAGGAATCCTTGTTTATAGAACAAAGGAAATTATTTAGCAGTTGCTGAACAAAGGAAATCATTTAGTGGTTGCACCTATATTTACATAGCATCTAAAAGTTAAGGTTCATCACTGTAGGTAGAAAATGAGAAATTAGTAACAAATGGTGTAGCAGAAGGGAAATTTTATTTAAATTGAGAAAGTTTGGGTTTAAATCCTGGTTCTGCCATATAGTAGCTATGTGACCTTAAGCAAGTCATTTAAATCTTTCTGGCCTCAACTTCCTAAGTTGTAAAATAATGGAAATGAATTTGAGGGTAACTTTTAGCTCTATATTCTCTAATCCTCTATGGATTTTGGTTACATAAAATTTAAAAGTTTTTGTACAAATAAATCCAATGAAGCTTAGATTAAAAAGGAAAAAGTTAATCAAGGGGAAAATCTTTGTAGTACATTTTGTATATTTCCAAGATATATAAAGAACTAATCCAAATGTTTAAGAATAAGAGCCATTCACCTAATAGATAAATCATCAAAGGATATGACAAGCAGTTTTCAGGGTAAGAAACCCAAGATGTCTTTAGCCATATAAAGATATGCTCCAAATCACTAATGTGTGGGATAGTAACCTAAAAAAAAAACTCTTAGAGGTATCTCAAAGTAGGAACAGAAAGTTTATTTCAATTCTCGAGAATCGGGTGTTTCTGCACCAGCATGATTTCTGATGAAGGAAGACAAAGTACAGAAGCAAAAAGGCCAGTTTAAATCCTAACAGAGAAAATTCCCCCTCCCGCCAACTATCCAATATTTGGCTTACAATCTAAGCGCAAAAATCTATTCCCAGAGACAGAGAACAAAGAAAAAATATACATATCCATCACCTTAGTTTGCTGCAAAAATGAACAATTTAGAATGTGCGATCAAGCTAGACGCTACTGTGGGAAGGTCACCATGACCGGAAAGTAGCAACAGAATACGGGGGTACTACTGACTTAACACTGGGAGAAGGGGGAACTATAGAAATCTATACTTATCCTATTTTTCCTCACGAACTTATCTCCAAGTTCAGGATAATCTTATCCCAAACCTTAATTACACTGAGAAGTCTTCACAGGGGCATCCCACTAATAATTAGAGAAATGTACATTAAGACAACTCTGAGATTCTATCCAGAATGGCAAGTTGACAAAAAAAAAGGAAAATGACAAATGTTGGTGAGGCTGTGGAAATACAGGCTCATGGATATGCTCTTGTTGGAACTGTGAATTGGTACAGCCATTCTAGAAAGTAATTTTTAATCATGCCCCCAAAGTTACTAAACTGTGAATACCCTTTTGGCCAGTGATATCACTAATAAGCCTATATCCCAAAGAGATTAAAGAAAGAGGATAGCATCCTAATTGTGTACAAAAAATGTCTAATGGGGTATCCATCGGCTAGGGAATGGCTGAGCATATAAATGCAATGGAACATTATTGTGCAATAAAAAATTGAAAAAAATAGTTTCAGAGAAACTTAGGAAGATGCATATGAAATGATGCACAGTTAAATAAGCAGAACCAGGAAAATTAGCAATTCTGAAAGTCTTTAAAATTCTGATTAATAAAGCGAAAATGATAATAATTAATATTCATATGGTGCTTACTATGTGCCAGACACTATGCTTAGTATATTACAATGATAATTTCATTTGATCCTCCCCACAATACTGGGAGGTAAATGCTATTACTATTCCCATTTTACAGATGAGTAAACTAAGACAGAGGTGGTTTTCCTCTGGGTCACACAGACTTTCCCAGGGTCACACAGCTAATAAATTTCTGAAGTTGTATTTGAACTCTGGTCTTCTTGACTCCAGGACCAGTGCTCTATCCACTGCTCTACCTAGCTGGCCCCAATAATGATTCTGAAAGACATTTGATGAAGAATGCTACCCTACCTCCTGATAGTCAGGAGATGGAGAATGACACATACTTGGGCATGGCCAATACAGGAATTTGTTTTGCTTAAATATGCAATTTGTTACAAGTATTTTGGTCTGCTCCTACTGAGAAATAGGGGAAAGAGAGGTAAAAATGGAGGAAAAAATGCTTGATAATTGAAAAAAAAATTTAATGTCTAAAAATTATTTAAAATAAACAAATCCTATGATCCTAAAATAAATGTGCCACAATGCTCTTAAATATTTCCATAATTTCCAGAATAATTATCCTACAAATTCCAACTCCAAAGGCTCTTGTAATATGGAGAGAAATCTGAGTTACTCAGTTATCTAGGACAGCTTAATCTCTGACAGGTCTTACCAACCTGGCAAGGCTTGAAGTTCTCAAAGGACTATCCAAACTCATTTGGAGAGGTTTATCACCAAGTTGGACACAAAATAATTAATTTTTCAGCAACAGCAACTCTCAAAGTTATGGAGGTTTTAAGATTAGCACCAGTGGAACACAGAAGAAATCATAGATCTTTGAAGCAATACAAAAATACACTTCTGCTACGTAAATGCAATCCACTACTCTTCAAGAACAAAAATTTGTTGACCATTTATTAAATATAAGATTTTGTCCGAGGTGCCAAGTATACAAAGATAAAAATAAAACATTTCCTATCTTTAAAGAACATACTTTGTCCTAGTAGAATATCTGTAGCAGAGAGGTGCTAGAACTAACTCATACCAGCTGACCAGAGTCTAGGGTTAAATTGTCAATCTGAGCATTTACACCTTAGGTATTAGCAAACTGAAAATCAGGGCTTAACATATAATTTTGTTGATTATCTAGACTTAAGAAAGTGATAGAGCAAATGTTAATAACGCAAATAAAAATTAAAAGCATGTCTTGTGTACATGTTTTCATAGAACTGACTATGAAACACTTACAAGCACATCCCTCCATGTACGTAAATACAAAGTAATGTAAAAAGGAAAAGGATTATCAAATTGAGGGATAAGGAAAGGCTTCAGCAAAGAGGCTACCTCTGAATTGAGACATGAATGAAATTAAATATTCTGAAAGGGGAGAGTGGGGTAAGGTGGAAAGGGTGCAGTTTGTACAAAGGCAAAAAAAATAGAATGCCAAATTTGAGTAACAGCATCCAGTTTGGTAGGAATTTAAAGTCTACAATGGGGAATAATACAAGACATCTAGAATGGTAGGGAGGGGCCAGATCATGTAGGGCTTTAAATGTTGAGCATAGGAGTTTGCATTTTATCCTATAGAAAATAGAGAGTCACTGAATATTTTTGAAGGGGGAAGTGATATACCCATATCTTAGAAAGATTATTCCATCAGCTTTGTGGAAGATACATTGGAGAAGGCAGGAATTTGAATAAAAAAAATCAATTAGGAGGCTATTATAATAATATAAGGAAGAGGTAAAGAGAGCCTGAACTAGAAAAATGGGCACGTGAGTGGTGGAGAGAAAATGAATGAAACAGAATTCTACAATTCTGTAAAAGCAACAAGACTTGGTAAATGACTGGATATGATGGATGGCTTGGGTAAAAGGAAGAGTCAAGGATGAATTAAAGCTGGGTAATGAAAGAATACAGCCTTCAACAGAAATAGGGAAATTTAGAGGCGGGGTAGGTTGGCAAAGAGGTCGAAGGAAGAAAGAGACTGGAGAGATGGAAGAGAAAGGAACAGAAATGACCAAAAAAGCAAACTCCACAAGAAAAGTGAGGCAGATGAGATCAAGCACCTTATTTACAGAGTTGGCTTTGGCAGAGAAAAAGTCTACTGCTCCCTCAAAGACCACTGCAAAAGGATGAGAGAATAGAAAAGAATGCAGAGGGATTTGGAGGTATAAAAAAGAGAAGAAGTGGAAGCTTAACAAGAATGACCTCAGTTTTTCTTAATAAAGAAGGAAAGAATGTTTTCTTGTGAGAGGAAAAGGGAAGGAGGCAATATTGGGGTCTTAAGGGGTGAACTGAAGAGAAAGTGAGGTAAGAACAAAAGAAATGCTTCTAGCAGTAAAAACCCAATTGAGCTTAGACAACAAATTTGCAGTGGATCCAACTGGCATGTTATATGACTTCCTCCATCAGTATATGAAAACCATGATTTTAAAAAGGGGGGGAGGGGGAGTATTACATATCAAAAAAAATCATAGAAGTATCAAGATCTACTTTAACTAGAAGGCAAAAAAAAAATAGTAATACATAAAGATCAAAAAGAATCTACTGATCACCTACTGAAAAGAATCCTAAAAGGAAAAAACCTAGGAATGTCATAAGAAAAATACAGAGCTCTCAAGTTAAATAAGCATTTAAAAAGAAGCCGTTCAAGCATCCAACCACCAGTCCAAATCACAGAAGATTTGGTAGCAACTACTAAAAACCAAAGGAGATCTTGGAATACAACATTGTAAAAGGCAAAAGAAGTAGGTTTGTGACCAAGAATAATTTACCCAACAAGCCGAATATAATCCTACAGGGGATAAATGGACCTTTAATGATATGGAGACCTTTCAAGTATCTCCAATAAAAAGACCAGAGCTGAGTAGAAACTTAGAAATACAATGCAAGAGTTCAGAGGAAGATAGAAAGATAAATATATGTAAAAAAAATCTGAAAGGAGCTGAATGATGATGTAATATGAAAATTTAGCTAGGTGAAATGAAACATATGTTCTGTCATATCTATAATGTCTTCAAAGGTTATAGAGGCAATTAAATAAGAAAAATAGAGATCCTAGGAATGGATTGCTTATGTTCTGAGAGTTTGCAGAAAGAAAAGAGAAGGGAGGGTAAAAGGAGGAATACATTCATTAAGAAAGGAAGAAGGGGGGGACAGAGCCAAGATGGCCGAGTAAAAGCAGTGACTTGCTTGAGCTCTCCCCAAACCCCTCCAAATACCTGTACAAAATGGCTCTAAACAAATTCTAGAGCAGTAGAATCCACAAAAAGACAGAGTGAAACAAATTTCCAGCCCAAGATAACCTGAATGGGTGACTGGAAAGGTCTATTGCACTGGGCTGAGAGAGGAATGCAGTTCCGGGTAGCCGTGCAGTTCTGCGTGGGTGCACAAGCAAACACCAGGCCTCAGTGAACCTGGAGCAGGCCTCAGAGGACTGAATCACAGGCAGCTGTGTGGTTTCCAGATTTCTCAACCCACAAATGCCAAAGACAACTTAGAAGGTCAAGTAGGAAAAGTCTGTGACTGCGGTGAGAGAGAAGCTTGGTTCCAGCCCCAGACAGAGGGGGAATTGAGTGGCTGATCAGAAGCATATTGCAGGGATCTCTTTGCTGCTGCTGAGGCAGGATTCTCTTGCTTTGCCCGTGGTTGGATCTGGGTCACAGTTCTAGGTGGTGGTCCTGGGGTGAGGAGGAGCACTGGCAAGGTGTAGCTTGTAGTGGTGGTGGGGAGGGAATCCTCCTCACAGTTCTAAGGAAGAAAAGAGTGCTTGTGGTCACTCACAGACCACAGCATAGGCCAGGAAAGGAGTAAACACCTTGCCCTTGATCATATCACCTTGGAAGAATGGAAAATTTACAGGTCCCTAGAAGTATCTCTGAAAACAGCTGCACAGAACCCCTGAAGTTTGGGACAGTACATTCTCCACACTGGAAGCACACCCCTACCTTAACAAAGAGTTTAAGATTCAAGTAATTGGCTGGGAATGTGAGCAAACAGCACAAAGAAAAGTCAGACCACAGAATCCTTCTTTGGTGACAAAGAAAATCAAAACATACAACCAGAAGAAGACAACAAAGTCAAAGCTCCTACATCCAAAGCCTCCAAATAAAATATGAATCAGTCCCAGGCCATGGAAGAGCTCAAAAAGGATTTTGAGAAGAAGTAAGAGAAACAGAAGAAAAACTGGGAAGAGAAATGAGAGTGATGCAAGAAAATCATGAAAAACAAGTCAATAGCTTGCTAAAGGAGACCCAAAAAAATGCTGAAGAAAATAACACCTTAAAAAATAGCCTAACTCAAATGGCAAAAGAGATCCAAAAAGTCAATGAGGAGAAGAATGCCTTCAAAAGCAGAATTGGCCAAATGGAAAAGAAGTCCAAAAGCTCAGTGAAGAAAATACTTCCTCAAAAATTGAATGGAGCAAATGGAAGTTAGTGACTTTATGAGAAATCAAGACATTGTAAAACAAAACCAAAAGAATGCAAAAATAGAAGACAATGTGAAATATCTCATTCAAAAAACAACTGGAAAATGGATCCAGGAGAAATCATATAAAAATTATTGAACTATCTGAAAGCCACACTTAAAAAAAAAAAAAGAGCCTAGACATCATCTTTTTTTTTTTTACATCATCTTTCAAGAAATTATCAAGGAAAACTGCCCTCATATTTTAGAACTAGAGGGCAAAATAAAAATGGAAAGAATCCACCAATCTCCTGAAAGAGATCCCCAAAGGAAAACTCCTAGGAATATTGTAGCCAAATTCCAGAGTTCCCAGGTCAAGGAGAAAATATTGCAAGCAGACAGAAAGAAACAATTCAAGTATTGTGAAAACACAATCAGGATAACACAAGATTTAGCATCTTCTACATTAAGGGATTGCAGGGCTTGAAATATAATATTCTGGAGGTCAAAGGAGATAGGATTACAGCCAAGAATCACCTACCCAGCAAAACTGAGTGTAATCCTTCAGAGGAAAAAATGGATATTCTGTGAAATAAAGGACTTTCAACCATTCTTGATGAAAAGACCAGAGCTGAATAGAAAATTTGACTTTCAAATACAAGACTCAAGAGAAGCATGAAGAGGTAAACAGGAAAGAGAAATCATAAGGCACTTATTAAGGTTGAATTCTTTATATTCCTGCATGGAAAGATGATATTTGTAACTCATGAGACCTTTGTCAGTATTAGGGTAATTGGAGGGAAAAAATTATATGGATAGATAGATAGATAGATAGATAGATAGATAGATAGATAGATAGAT
>NW_020947062.1:7013705-7025533 GCF_900497805.2 Vombatus ursinus | reverse complement strand
GATAGATAGATAGATAGATAGATAGATAGATAGATAGATAGATAGATAGATAGGTAGATAGAGGGCACAGGGTAAGTTGAAGATGAAGGGGTGATATCTGAAGAATAAAATTAAGAAGTGAGAGGATTATACTGGGAGGAGAAAGGGAGAGGTAGAATGGGGTAAATTATCTTACACAGAACAGACAATAAAAGGCTTTTACAGTGGAGGGGAAACAGGGAAAGGTGAGAGGGAATGAATGAATCTTATTCTCATTGGATTTGACTTAAAGACAGAATAACATACACACTCAATTGGGTATGGAAATCTATCTCATCCTACAGGAAAATAAGGGTGAAGAGGATAAGAGAGCAGGGGGATGATAGAGGGGAGGGCAGATTGGGAGACGGGGTAATCAGAAGCAAACACTTCTACGGAGGGACAGGGTCAAAAGAGAGAATAGAATAAACAGGGGGCAGGATAGAATGAAGGGAAATATAGTTTTTCACAACATGACTACGATGGAAGTGTTTTGCATGACTACACATGCAAAACCTGTTATCGAGTTGCTTGCCTTCTCAATGAGGATGGGTGGGTGGGGAGGGAGGAAGGGAGAAAATTTGGAATCTAAAGTTTTAAAAATAAACGGTAAAAATTGTTTTCACATACAACTGGGAAATAAGATATACAGGCAATGGAGTACAGAAATCCATCCCGCCCTACAAGAAAAAAGAAGGGGCAGGGGATACGAGAAAGGGGGGAGAGATAGAAGGGAGGATAGATTAGGGGAAGGAGTATTCAGAATGCATGCCATCTTGGGGTGGGGGAGGGACAAGATGGGGAGAAAATCTGGAACTCAAAATCTTGTAGAAGTGAATGTTGAAAACTAAAAATAAATAAATTAATGAGAATCAAAAAAAAAGAAAGGAGGAAGGGGAGAGGGATTATTATTTTTTCATGACTGAGGTATGTATAAAAAGTATACAAAAATAGAGAAAGGAGTGGACAAAGTAGGCATAATCTCCTATCTGAAAAAGACAAAAGAAGGTTGAATATACATACACACAGTGTGATATAGAAAAATATCAAACATGAGAGAGAAACAAATGGGGATTTAGGAGGCACGGTTAATAGGAAAAAAAAAAATACCAGAGAGGGAATAGTCACAAGCAAAACAAACAAAACTAAAAATGGAATTAAGGCGGGGAGACAACATCAAAGAATGAGAATCTAAAGAGAAGAATGCCTCTTAGAGAACTGGAAAATGTCTGAACAATTGTGGAATATAGATGTAATGGAATATTATTTCACCTTAAGTAATGACAAAAGAGACAATGTCAGAGACTCTTTGGGAAAGCAGAATCAGAATAACAAGTTATAGAAGGGCCATAATATTGTAAAGAAAAACAACTTTGAAAGACTTAAGAATTATGATCAAAGCAATAACCAGGTCTCCAAAGAACCCATGATGAAGTTCATTACCCATCTCCCAACACAAGAGACAGACCACATATTTTTGGACATGGCCTCTGTGTAGATTTGCTTTGCTAGACTATGCCTACTTGATACAAGTATTTTTCCTTCCTTTCCCTTGGTTAATGGCAGGGAGAGGGGCCAAAAGTGGTGGGTGAAAAAAAGGACCACTGAAATGTTCTTTAAATGTAAAAAATGGCATAGAAAGATTAGAAGGAAACACAGACAAGCCAGACAGTTTTTGAAAGCAAGATGTAAAAATTATTACATATTTTTTTTAAAAAACAAGTGATATGACACAGAGATTCATGATTTCATATAGCATCTTTTTCTGTTCTGACATATGTATGAAAATGCTCTTCTTGAGTTCTTGAAGTTCAAAATGAAAAAAAAACACAAATTAAAAGCTGTACGGGAATAAAATAAAGGAGGACAGGTTCAAATGGGTAGACAACTCAGTAATGGGGACTAAGAGAAGAGAAGAAGAAAGTATGTTAGCAACAGAATCAGGGAAACACCACTTGATGGGATCTCTAACCTCTGCTTCAGGGGTTCATATACTTTGAGTGTCACAGACCACTTTGGTAATCCAGTGAAGCCAGTGGAAGCCTTCTCAGAGCAATATTTTTAAATGCATAAAATGAAACATATAGGATTACAAAGGAAGCTACCTTTATTGAAATATTTTTTAAAAGTTCATAAACCTCAGTTTTAGAACCCCTATTATAGTTTTTGTTTTGATACGAAAGAAGTGTGTCTTTGTAATTTCTTCTTCCTCCATTTTTAACATTTCTTCTCTGCCACGTACAGAAACAATAACAGAAGACTAGAGGGAGAGAATGCAAACAGGCAAGACTATTCATCATCTCTCTTTGAGAGTTGGTAGAGTCATACATCAAAAGCATTTATCTTGTGAATCTCTGAACAGCTTGGCAGACATATGTATTTGTTCCAGCTTTTCCCTTCTTCTCTTTAACATGCCTTATTCAACTCTGAGAAAGTGTGAGGATGCAGTTGGAGCTGTGTAGTAACAAATAGCAAAATGAAGCAGAAAAAATACTTCTAAGAACCCAGGTCTTAGAATAAGAGACCAGGGTTAAATCCTGTGTCCAATTTGAAGCCACGTGACCTTGATTAAATTCCTTCCAAGCTAGAAAATACTATGATGTTATAAGTAACTTAACACCTCTATGAGTCTAAATTTTCTCACCTGTAAAATGGGGTAATATATACTTATTACTAAATTTCACTGAGTTATAAGGCAAACACTTTGTAAATTTTTTAAATTGCTCTTTCCTTAAAATTTTGCTACAAGTATACAAGCTGGATTTGTGGTCTTGTCAATCCATCTATGTCTCAGTAGATAAATCCTAGGGAATTGCTTGAGATACAAGTGACTTACCCAGCCTCATGTAGTTAACAAATCCCAGGGAGACCATCTGAATCTAAGTCTTCCTGAGCGCAAGCCAAGAACTTTGTCAGAGTTCTCCCCATAAATTTGATAATCATCAGCAAAAGAAAAAAAAACAATGTACAAAAAAAGGAATAAAAACCCATATAAAATCTTTAAGAGATGAATTTAATTACCAAACAAGTTTTTAAAATCTTAGCCCTCTTCTAGGTCTGGCTGAAGTTCTGCTACCTCTGGTTTTATTGTCTTCCTTTTCCTTTTTCTTATTCTCTTTATCTTTTTTTTCACATACATAGTTTTGGTGAAAATGCATACAGTTTTGATTCTGTTTATTTCCATTGCTTCATATGTTACATTACATAATTTTGTTTTGGTCCAGAGATGCAATTTCACTAATGTAGAGATCTGGTGAAGAAATACTCCCCATCCCTCCTCCTACATGCTACCCCAGAACCCCCAATATAGATCAGTATCTTAGTTTTACAGAGGTCCCTGGGGGCATTGAGAGTTTAAGTGACTTGTCTAGGGCCACGCAAGCCTGTACGTCTGAGGCAGGACTTGAACCTAGATCTTTCCCACCCACTATGCCATGTTGCATTTTTTTTTCATTACATTACATTCATATAACTCATTCATCTATTCTCCAATTGTTAGAAATACAAGTTGTCTCTAATTTGTTTCTATTATTTCTATTTAATATTTTGTAATATTGTTTCTATTATTACAGCTTCTATTACAAAGAAACTATGTATGAATATTTTTGTACAGATAGGTCCTTTTCATTTTTAATTATATTCTAGCATTAAGTATTAGCAATGGAATAATAATAATAATGATAAGCTTAATAGGTTGAAAGGTATTACTGGTTTTGAGAAACGCATTGAACAAAGCTCTATTACCCTCAAAAAGTTTGAACAAATCTACAGTACCTCCAACATGTCTCTACTTCCATAGCTCAGCCATCATTGAATTTTATCATGAATTTGCTATTTTTGCCATTCTAACAGATGTAAGGTGATCTCTTATGCTCTTAATTTGCATTTCTCTGATGACTAAGGAACACGAACATTTTTCATGAGGTTATTAACAGCATGCATTCCTTCCCCTCAAAATGATCAGTTCATGTCCTTTGAGCACCGCTCAACTGTGGAATGTGCATCATAAATCTTATAGATATACATACTTTCCTTAGGCTTTCCAAAAATTTAGACCTTTATCTGATACATTTACTGCAAATATTTTCACGAAGAAGTCTCTTTCCTTTTCATTTTAAAGAAATTAGCTTTTGTTACAAAAAAAATTGTTCTATGTTTACATAATTCAACTCAATGATTTTGTCTCCAAATCACTTCTTCTATTTATTTGGTTGATAAAATGGTCCCCCTCTCTGTAATTGGGACAAGCATATATTATTCCTTTCCTCTTGATCTTCTGTAGCATCTTCTCATTCCAAAGATTGATTTCCTCTGGTGATTTCTGACTTTCCTCAAGCTCTTCTTTTATTTGATCTTGTAATTTGCTTACCAGGGCCAAAACTTGTTTAATTCTTTGAATGTAACATTTATTATTTGAGATACCTTCTATCATTTCCTTTTTCATCTCCATTGCTTCTAGTATCAGTTTTTCTATAGTACTTTTTACAATACTAGTACTTTTTGACTTATTTGTTTTAAATATTGATTGGTATTTATTTTCTGGAGTGTCTTTAAACTCTTTTTCTTCTCTTTGGCATTTCTGGTGAAGAACCTTGACTTCTTTGATCCTCTTTAATACCTTGTATTAGTGTTCAATCAATCAATAAGCATTTATTAAATGCCTATTATGTGTTAGGTATAGAGAATGTATACAGCATAACATATACAATAAGCATATGAAGAATATAGACAAATGAAGTAAGGTACTTTGGAAAGGGAGGGCACAACTTAGCAGGGATCAAGAAAGGTTTCATGGCACAGTAGATAGAGCATAGGGCCTGGAAGACTCATCTTCCTCAGTTCAAATCTAGCTTCAGACACTTACTAACTGTGTGACCCTGGGAAAGTCACTTAATTCTGTTTACCTCAGTTTCCTCATCTGTAAAATGAGCTGGAGATGGAAATAGCAAACTACTCCACTATCTTTGCTAAGAAAACTCCAAACAGGATCACAAAGAGCTGGACACAATTGAAATGACTCAACGACAACAACAACAACAAAAGTGATACTTGAGCTGAGCCTTGAAGGAAACCAGGGATTCCAGAAGTCAGAGATAAGGAAGAAATGCATTTGAGGCCTGATGGATAGCCAGTGAAAAGGAACAGATACAAGAGATAGACCACTGTGTGTGGAGAACAGTAAATAGAAAAGGAGGGTTGGATCATGGAGTTCATAGAGGGGAGTAACGTTCAGAAGAGTGGAAAGATGCAAAGGGGCCCCCTTGTGAAGAGATTTAAATGCCAAAGAGAGTTTGTTGTTGTTCTGTTTAAATATTTGATTCGTGAAGTAATAAGGCAAGGCATTAGAGCTTATTGAGTAGAATAAGTAACAGGGTCAAATGTGCACTTTTTGGAAAACCATTTATTGACTATGTGGAGAATGGATTGGAATGGGAAGAGATTTGCTTCAAGACAACTATTGCAATAGTCCAGGTGAAAGATGATAAGGGCCTGAACCAGGGTGATGACTGTGGGAGTGGATGATGAAAGAAATATCGTAGAGGTAGAAAAGTTAAGGTTTGGCAACTGATGGATACATGGGGCGAGTGGGAATTAGGAGTCAAGGATGATTCTTAGGTTGTAAACTTGATTGACTAGAATGATGGTAGTGTCCTATACAATAACCGGGATGTCCAAAGAGGGGTGGGCTTAAAAGGAAAGATGAGTTCTCTTTTGGACAAGTTAAGTTTGTGATTCCTATGGGACTTCTAATTTGAAATGTCCAATAGAAAATTGTTGATATGGGACTGGAGCTCAGGAGAGACTAGAACTGGATATGTACTCTAGGAGTTATGTGCATAGAGATGATAACTGAATTCATGGGAGCTGATGAGATCACCAAATGAAAGAATACCCCACTACAGCTTTTTAGATCTTAAAATGCTCTATAGGGAACAGCTAGGTGGCGCAGTGGATACAGCACCGGCCCTAGAGTCAGGAGGACCTGAGTTCAAATCCAGCCTCAGACACATAACACTCACTTAGCTGTGTGACTCTGGGCAAGTCACTTAACCCCAACTGCCTCACTTAAAAAAAAAAAAAAAAGCTCTGATGCTTTGATTATTTCTTATTGAGAAGCTTATAGCTTACTAAATTGTAAACTCCCTGAGGGCAGGAGCAGTGTATTATTTTCATCTTTCACACCTAACGCTGACACACATATTTCAATACTTTAATGGATCCATGATTTTGTTACAATTGAAATTAAGATAAACTGAGGCATAAAGTTCTAAGCACGTTCAATTTTATTAGTAAAGCTAGCAATTACCAATAAAAGTGGTCTTTAGCTCCTCAGCCAGCAAAAAGATCCTGAATGAAGGCCAACAGATCATTTTTACAGACAAAAGGAGGAGCATCCAAATACTAGAAGACAGCATCATAGATGGGAAAAACAATATGATTGGCTGGAAATTTGGAATGCAGGGCTAGCATCTTGTCACTATGAAAAGCTGATTGGTAGTGTCCACCTGCATGGCTAGTTAGTGTCACAGGGATAACAAAGCAAACTTTTTTGAAGGCTAGTCAGTGTTGCAGAGATAACAAACCAGATTCCCTGGCATTTATCTCCATCCTTCAAGGATAACAGATTTCCTTGACACAAGAATAGAACAGTGATTAGCACGAAAACTGAACTTCCAAACTTAATTAACTCAGAGAGGAAATCTGAACTTGTAAATTTAACTCAGAGACAAGAAACATGACTTAGGCAGTATACAAAGTGTCACCAATGATACAGAATAGAATCAATTACAAAATAGAATCAATTTGATTTTCTCAATTTCAACAATGTGGGTACTCCCCCCCATAAGTGTAGACTGAAACTTATTAATTTCCTCTCATCCTGTGCAATTCTTGTCCATGTTATCACATATATCCTTCTCAAAGAATCTACTCAATTTGCCAGAAATCTCCTTCTAGGATGCAACTTAACCAAAGACCTTCTATAACTCAATCTTAAAGAGTTGTCTGAAGCTCTCCACAGTCAAATGACTTACCTACCTATACACAGCCAGGTCTTCCTGACACCACACCCAGCATGCTATCCATGATACCATGCTATTGTTTATAGTAATATCATAAGGTTGGAAATACTATAGAGTGTAGAGAAAGGTCATTCATGTATAATATCTATAATATTTATAGCTACACTTTCTGTGGTAACAAATAACTGGAACAATTAAAGAACAGCTAAAAAAAAAAACTATGGTGTAAGAATATAAGGGAATATTGTTGTACTATAAGAATGAATATGGAAAAACTCCAGGAAACTTAGGAAGACCCCTTCTGAAAC
This sequence comes from Vombatus ursinus, assembly GCF_900497805.2. Lineage (NCBI taxonomy): Eukaryota > Metazoa > Chordata > Mammalia > Diprotodontia > Vombatidae > Vombatus > Vombatus ursinus. The sequence goes on along the minus strand of NW_020947062.1, from coordinate 7,018,185 downwards.
TGATATAGAGAGAAAGAAACAGAATCAACAGAAAAATGTATTCAATGGTCACTATAATGAAAGGAAAAACAACCCTGAAAGACATCAAAACTCTGGTCAATGTAGTGACTATTCATGACTCCAGTGAACTGCTGCAGAAGTTTGCCCCTTCCTCTCTTTAAGGAGGTATTAGGTTAGAGGTACAGAATGAGGCACATGTCAAGAATGGAATATGTGTTCATTTCTTTTTTATCTTAGCTGTACTTCTGTATTGTAAGAGAGGGCCTTATAATGGAATGACTGGGAAGTGGCAACCACGTAGAAATATGTACCAACTAGACATTTATTTAATGTTTTTAAGAATTAAAAAATTCTCTAAAGTAGCATATTATTTCTCCTCCTTGAGCACCCCATAGGCAAAGGAGAAACTAAGATACATGCATATCATAAGAGAATTACTGTCTCTACTAAAGTCCTCTTCCAGCGTCCCTTCATGGCATCATTTATGACAATGGGGCACAAATGGGGCACATAAACCTGCTACCTGGAGACCAGTCTAGATAAAGCTTGGAAAGGTTCATCACTAGAATGCTGGCTATCAGGTAATAGCTTTTCATGACCACAACAAATCATAAAAACCATCTAGAGAGGCAAAGATGGGGGTGGGGTGGATTGATGTTACAAAATCACACTTATCAAATCACAGGTCTATTGAAGTATTGGAGTTGACTTCCTGATTCAGCCTTGTCTGAATATTTGCTCTTGGTGTGAATGGGAGCTTAGTCAACAATTCATTGATAAATGAATACTTTAAATACAAGTCTTCAGAGGCCTTGTAATGATGCCATTGCTCTCTATTATGAAGTAAAGTTATGATGGCAAAATGATTTCCCCAGAAATCCATGGAGATGCCATTAAGAAGCCATTAAAATGCAATTAAAACTTGTGATCTCAGTGTAAAACTAGTCCATTGAAAATTATATTGCTATAAAACAAAGACAACAAAGCCCTAAATATATTAAAGTGGTATTAAAACAGAATTGTGACCTTTTATCTAGTTTTTTTAAAAAATTATAAACAAATAAACCACAACAACACTCTCAGATTAAATGGCAGGAGAAGTCACCCAGTAAGGAAAGTTAATAGATTACATCTATTACAGAGAGACAAAAGGCACAGCATCACTGAAACAAAATGGCAGCCTATTCATTCTGAGATGAATTTATGGTCCTCATCATAAAACCCTCCAATGGCTCTTCCTCTGGTTCTTTTAGTGTTTCATGGTTACCCATACAGCACTGAGGCTTTTACACTTCACTATCAATACATGCAATGTCTACCTCCATTTCCAGACAGACATGTGATAAATGTTATCTCTTCAGCTTCTTCAACTACTCGGAGAGGCTGCCACTACCTTGGGTCAGAATAAAGAATTCTTTGTCCTGTGGTCCCTTGTTTCTACTTTAGTTTCTTGAATATCACTGGGCTCCAGCACCTAATGGTGCATTGCACATAGTAGGAACTTCAAAAATTTTACTAAATTAAACTGTTAAAATTATCTGAGACAGAGGGTTATAAAGAATCCAACCCAGTCCTTCTACCTCAATGTGAGGTACTTTGCCTTGGCACATGGGTTTTCTTCTTTACTCTTCTCTCAACTTCATAATTTTTAGTCTCTACCTTGAGGCACTGAACTTCCTTTAGCTTTTTAGTTCCTGGACTTACTTTGCTCCCTTCAATTCAAAGTTCTGTCATATCAAATCCCTGAAAATAATAAAATAATCATGATGATAATAAATCAGATTAATACAGTGCTTACAGTCTACAGGACATTTTCCTCACAAACACCCTGTGAACAAAGTGGTAAAAGTCTAGTTACTCCAATTGTACAGATGAGAAAACTGAGATTCCAAGAGAGGAAGAACCCTTAGCCAAGCAGAAAAGGAAAATCAAACCCACAACTTCTAACTCGAAGCCTTCTAGCTCTATGCTTCTTTTATTCCCAACTCTTAACATTTCCTTACATGAACTGACACTAAGTGAAATGAGCAGAACCAGGAGAACATTATACACAGTAATTGCAACATTGCGTGATGATCAGCTATGGCTGGCTTAGCTCTTCTCAGCAATACAATGATGTAAGAAAAGTCCAAAAGACTCACGATAGAAGATGCTGTCCACAGTGGATAGAGCACTGGCCCTGAAGTCAGGAGGACCCAAGTTCAAATCTGGCCTCAGGCACATAACACTCCCTAGCTGTGTGACTCTGAGCAAGTCACTTAACCCCAATTGCCTCACCAAAAAAAAAAAAAAAGAAAATGCTATCCACACCTAGAGAAAGAATTCATGGAGTCCAAATATATATCAAAGCATGCTAGTTTCACTTTCTTTATTTTTTCATAGTTTTTTTTCCTTTTGTTCTTTTTCTTTTTCACATGACTAACACAGAAATATGTCTTATATGATTGCACATATATAATGTATCAAATGTCTTACCATCTTAGGGAGGAGAGAGGGGAAAGAGGGAGGGAGAAAAATTTGGAACTCAAAATCTTATAAAAAATGAATATTAAAAATTGTCCTTATGTGTAGTTGGAAAAAATAACATACTATTTAAAAAAACATTTCCTAATTACCTTTCCTTCTTTTTCTGTTATTGGCATTTTTTATGGGAACCTCAGCATCAGCACCTGCTCCTTCTTTTCCTTAGCACATTAAAGGTATATTGGATTTAAGGATATTTATTTACAAGGGAAAATAGAATATAAAAATTCAGAAATAATAGAGCAGATGCACACATAAAAGAACACTACTTGATCTCAGCCTGGGTAGTGCCTTAACTTTCTAAAAATTCCTCAGGCCTAGGCTTAACCTTCAAGATTCTTCCTAGGCCAGGCCCCACATGAGAATTCGAATCCTTACTCTGCTACTTACCTAAATCTATCCTATCATGAGCAAATCACTTGCCTTTTTGGGGTCTTGGTGCCCTCCTCCATAAAATTAAGATGCTCTATCACATGACTTCTAAGGCCCCTCTCATGTTCTATGATTCAGGAGCTCTTTTCAACTTTGACATTCTATGTTCGATAAGTCAGGCAACACCTTCAGATTTACAGGTGACAGCATTCATTTGACAAACATTTTTTAAGTGCCTACTGTGCGACAGATATATAATATATAGGCAGGTCTTGATTTGAGGATTAAGGGTCCCCCTCCCCACAATGAGTGAGAAGCAGGGTTTTCTTTGGTTCAATTTATAACACAATCCAGATCAAGCTGGTATAAAATCCTATTGTATGTACCGGTAAATATTTGGCATGCTTGCATTTGCAAAGCTCCCTTTCGTAGTTTCCATTTTTTAAAAAACTCCTAACACTACGGCAATAAGTGTTATATAAATAACGAAAAGGGGTTGATTCTTATAGTCAGTAATATAGTAGCAATTAGTTTATGACACCTTCTTTACATTAGTGTGCTTTTGCAAGTGATTTGTTTTCTTTTAATTATTCACTTTGGCAGATACCCTGAACTAATAAATGAGAAGTTATGAAACATTATTATTGTTCTCAGTTTTCCTGTTTAGCCCAATACTATATAATTCAAGATGTGCTACTTGTAAAGTAAGCATGACCCACCATGTGATCCATTCACTGAAAAAAGGAATCAAAAAGGAAAAGAAATCATCCTTATAGACAGAATAGCAAAAGAAGCTATAAGCAAAAGAAAAACTTTTCTTTCTAAATAATAACACCTCATATTTCTCTGGTGTTCATAGGATCATAGAATTAGAGATGAGAGGAACCTTAGAGGTCATCTGATCCAACTCCTTCATGAAGAGACTGAGGTCCAGGGAAGTCAGGGTTCTTAAGGTTACACAAGCAGTAAGTGGCAGAATCAGTGCTCTGACTTGAAATTCATCATTCTCTCCACTGCACAAAGTCTTTTCTTCACAACACACTAGCGAAGTAGCTTGTTAGAGGAGAAAGGGGGCCTATACCAATCAACTGGACTTGGCAACAGATTGAATATGGTGGGAGTGAGGGTGTGTGTGTATGTGTGTGTGTGTGTGTGTGAGAGAGAGAGAGAGAGAGGGAAATAAAGAATTTATAAGAGTATGTGTGTGTGTATGAGAGACAAAGAATGTGTATGTATGTATGTATGAGACAGAGAGAATGTATGAGAGTGTGTGTGTATGAGAGAGTCTGTGTCTGTGTGTGTGTGTGAGAGAGAATGTATGAGAGAGTATGTGTGTGTGTGTATGTGTATGAGAGAGAGACAGAGAGAGACAGAGATAGCCTGTGTCTGTGTGTATGAAAGAGAGAGAGAGAATGTATGAGAGAGAGTATGTGTGTGTATGAGAGAGAGTGTGTGTGTGTGTGTATGAGAGTGTGTGTGTATGAGTGTGTGTGAGAGAGAAAGAGTGCGCATATGTGTGTGTGTATGAGAGACAGAGAGACAGAGACTGACTGTGTGTATGTGTGAAAGAGTGTGTGTGTGTGTG